>NC_141137.1:26348958-26531458 GCF_053477565.2 Lygodium microphyllum
ATTTGGTTAGATCTCAACCATAAACATGTATGTAACCAATGACAAAAGCAAGAACGATGAACCCTCATCTCCCAACGTTCCCACACAAGATGTCCAACAACAAGAAGAGCGTTTTGAGTTTTGAGTTTTGAGTTTTGTGTTTTCTTGTGTTTTTGTGTTTTTGAGTTTATGGTTTGTGTTTTCTTCTATTCTACCCTATTCCAATCTCAATCCAACAAACCGGTTCCTTCCGATTTGGCCCTTCCTAACCTAGCCGCATGGGTTTCGGAAGCTAGCCACAAACGCGGACGATCGGAACCACATCGATCCTATCCATGCCCATGCACAAGCCTCCTATTCCGCCACATGGTGGGAGTGTGAGAACCTCGGCGGTTGCACCATCCTAGGTCCCGGCAACGGAACCAAAATGTTGAGGCAAACGCACCAACAGTCGGGACTTTGGACGGACTTCTATTCTTTCAGAAGCTGCAACTCACGTTGGCGACAATCTCTCACCTTGTCTCTCACGCTCCGCTCTAACTAACCAAGCATTCTCCTCTCCAACCCAAGGAAGCAAGAACACAAGACTAGCTCGAGTTGTAGTGAACTCACCTAACTTACCTTTCGAAGGCTCGAAGATAGTTCCACGACCATGATCAACACGAACCGATGCCGTCGCTCCTTCGCATCCACCACCAAGCACACCAACGAGTCGAAGAGCTAGTAGAGACGACGAGAAAAGCAAGAAGACGACGAAGAGCTTCACCTTCCCTCAGTCCCTCACTCAACACACCTCTCACTCTCTCCCTTTCAGTCACTCTCAACACAATGGAAGCAAGATGATAGAATAGAAAGATTGAATGGTTGCACTAACAGAGCTTCCGCAGCATGAATGTGCCAAAGGGGGTGAATACAACTGAGACCTCCCACCCTTATATAGACATAGAATTAGGGTTAGGGTTAGGGTTTGCGCCCCTTTTGCGTTTAGGGTTAGAGTTAGGGTTTGCGCCCCTTTTGCGTTTAGGGTTTCCACAATTGTGAATTAGGGTTTGCACCCTCTTTGGGCATCCTACCCACGTAGTGGGCTTTAGACCGGTCAATCCTTGAAACATGCTTGAACCTTAGCCTAAATAGACCAAGCCTACACTATTCTAATCACAATTACATGTGCGCAACCCACGCAACACATGCGAGTGCGACAAATATAACTACGGGTGATGAATACAATGTGCACGGGAGTGAGCCCGGCTCTCACAAAATAATACAACCATGATAGTTTGATGATGTCCATGAGTAAAAAGTAATACACAAGTGCCCAAAGTAATACAATGAAGCTCCACAAAATAGTAATCCACCAAAAAATAGTATCCAGCACTTGCGCTTTCTGCAACCTTCTCAAAATACCGTTAACAGTTCACACCATCGATTGCGAGACTGAGCCGAAGATTCCTTGGCTCTCGCGCAAAGCCTGGGAAGGTAGAGTCAATGTGGCTCCATGCGCGCGAATCCGCTGATATTCGTTGAACTCCATCCGTGGACCTATTCTGCACATGCCACGTTGTCAAGCTTGCCATGGCGGACGTGCGAAACATGTGGGGATGAGCGGAAAGTGTCTGAGAACTTTTTGAGGGATGGTTTGCCCTTGCAAGTCCTATCGATACCTATGAGCACCACACTTTGGACATGTCTCCATAGTCTCGTATTCATCTCAAAACAGTATGCAGTCGTTGATACATGCATGGATGTTATTGTAGTCCATGCCAAGCTTCCGTAAAACATGTCGTGCATCATCACGAGACTCAGGCATGATATTTGCAGGTGGTAATATATGATATTTCAATAACCTGAAAAAAAATCATAAAACACCTTGAAAAAGCACAAATGTTTGTAATAATAGTGTCAAAAAAAAAATCAATGAAGCCTATGTGCAAGGTACCTGAATAACTCGGTCACACTCGTATCGCTCCCTTCTTCTCTTCTAGTTTGTTGTTGTTGTGGAAGTCGTAGTCGTGGTCGTAGTCGTCATAGTTGTGATTGTAGTAGTAGTAATAGTAGTTTTCTTGTTTGTTATTGTTGTAGTAGTAGTAGTTTTTTTTCTTTTCTTATTTATTATTGTTTAGTTGTCTTGTTTGTTGTTGTTGTTGTAGTAGCAGTAGTAGTAGCAGTAGTAGTAGCAGTAGCAGTAGCAGTAGCAGTAGCAGTAGCAGTAGCAGTAGCAGTAGCAGTAGCAGTAGCAGTAGCAGTAGCAGTAGCAGTAGCAGTAGCAGTAGCAGTAGTAGTTTTTTCTTCTTTTTTTATTTGTTGTTATTGTAGTAGTAGTAGTTGTTGTTGTTTTTTTTCTTCTTTTCTTGTTTATTGTAGTGGTAGTGGTAGTGGTAGTAGTTTTCTTGTTTGTTGTAGTAGTAGTAGTAGTATTTTTTTTTCTTTTCTTGTTTATTGTTGTTTAGTTTTCTTGTTTGTTGTTGTTGTAGTAGTGGTAGTAGTAGTAGTTTTTCTTTTCTTTTCTTGTTTGTTGTTATTGTAGTAGTAGTAGTTGTTGTTGTTGTTGTTGTTGTTATTGATTTTTCTTCTATTCTTGTTTATTATAGTGGTAGTGGTAGTGGTAGAGGTAGTGGTAGAGAGAGAGAGTTATTGTGGTAGTCGTAGTTGTCGTAGTCGTGATTGTAGTAGTAGTACTAGTAGTAGTAATAGTAGTTTTCTTATTTGTTATAGTAGTAGTAGTTTTTTTTTTCTTTTTTATTTATTGTTGTTTAGTTTTCTTGTTTGTAGTAGTAGTAGTAGTATTAGTAGTAGTAGTAGTTTTTTCTTCTTGTCTTGTTTATTATAGTGGTAGTGGTAGTGGTAGTGGTAGTGGTAGCAGTGGTTTTCTTGTTTGTTGTTGTTGTAGTAGTAGTAGTAGTAGTAGTAGTAGTAATAGTTTTTTTTGTTTTCTTGTTTATTGTTGTTTAGTTGTCTTATTTGTTGTTGTTGTTGTAGTAGTGGTACTAGTAGTAGTTTTTCCTTCTTTTCTTGTTAGTAGTAGTAGTAGTAGTTGTTGTTGTTGTTGTTATTTTTTCTTCTTTTAGTGGTAGTGGTAGTGGTAGTGGTAGTGGTAGAGAGAGAGAGATGTTTTGTTAAAGGAAATTGGTAGTAGAGAGAGAGAGATGTTTTGCTAAAGGAAATGAGAGAGGGAGAGGAAGAGAAAAAGGAAGAAGGAACGAGAGAGAGAGGGAATAAACATACAACATAATAAAGAAAGAGAAAAAGAGAGAGAGAGATGGAAAGAGAGGAGAGAATGAATGGATAAAAATCAAAGAGAGAGTGGTGGGGAGGTCCGGTGCAATACCATGAGATGGGAAACACTCCGACATACGTTAATTTGTGGGTGGGTGGAGACTTTACATACGTTAATTTTGTTGAGCTACAAGAGAATAAATCCCTTTTCAAACAATTTAAGAAAGAAAAAAAGAATGATAACAAAAAAAAAAGGTTTATCGTAACGTGGACAAAATGGAAAACGATGAAGGTCGTGATGTTCAAGATCACGAGGCGTATCTTAATCAGCGTGTCCCATATCCTTGCTCTCAATATAAGCTGACAATTAGACGAAAACGTCGATTGTCTATAGGTTCACGTACAACACTTCGGCGAGTTTCAATCTAAGATCATTGATCAGGCAATCTCAGATTTCAAACAAATGGTAAGAAAAGTGTATATCAATCATGCATTGTATTCGCAAGCTAATTGTATACCATATACAAAAACATTGGATGTGGCTGGCAAATTTTCTATCCAGGGAGGTGACGTCTCATCCCAAGGAGGAGTGCACCTTGTATGGCCAGTTAGAAGAGTTCGTGGGTGTGCGATGGATGGAGTGCCTGAGCCAATCCACCACTTGGAAGGTACTACCCAATCTATACCGTCAATACCAGAGGAGACATGCGGCCTTCTAGACTTACCTACAATCTTGGAGCCTGAGATGGAGGCAATGATCGATGCATTGATACCCACGGATGTCGAGACTTCTGATCTGCTTAGAGAGGAAGTATCCATACCATTATATGATGGGTGTTGAGTATCTCGCCTGAAGGCACTGCTTGCACTCCTAAGTGTGCAAGCAAAATACGGGTAGAGCGATGCGAGTGTGACCGAGTTGTTCAGGTATCTTGTACGCATGCGTACGCATGCTTCCTTGATTTTTTTCGGCACTATCATTAAAAATATTTGTGCTTTTTCAAGGTGTTTTATGATTTTTTTCAGGTTACTGAAGTATCATATATTACCCCTTGCAAATACCATGCCTGAGTCTCGTGATGATGCACGACATGTTTTACGAAAGCTTGGCATGGACTACAACAGCATCCATGCATGTATTAACGATTGCATATTGTTTTGAGGAGAATACAAGACTATAGAGACATGTCCAAAGTGTGGTGCTCACAGGTATCGACAGGACTTGCAAGGGCAAACCATCCCTCAAAAAGTTCTTAGACACTTTTTACTTATCCCCCGCATAAACCACATGTTTCATACATTTGGCATGGTGAGCTTGATAACATGGCATGCACAGAATAGGTCCATAGATAGAGCTCAACGAATATCAGCGGATTCACCCGCATAGAGCCACATTGACTTTACCTTCCCAGGCTTTGCCCAAGAGCCAAGGAATCTTCGGCTCGGTCTTGCTATGGATGGTGTAAATCCATTCGATCTCTGCGCTCAACTTCTTACAGTGTGTGGCCTATAGTCCTTGTCAACTACAATATTCCTCCATGGCTTTCTACGAAGAAAGGACATCTCATCCTTAGCTTACTCATTCCCAACCACTACAAAGTCAAAAATATCGACGTGTATATTTGTCCATTAGTCGATGAGCTTAAGATTTTGTGGGTTTTTTCCACTAAAGAAGAGTGCATTGTGAATCAAATAGTCAAGTCTATCTGCACTTAGACGGGTATGATGCGTTCTTTCAGGTCTGCGTTTTCTAAAGATGATCAATTATCAGGGCTAAAATCCCATGATTGGCATAAGATATGTCAGTTTTGTACTACGAATGGATTGTAAGCGGCCTGCATATTTTGCTATTTGGAGTCTAGTCGTTGTTCATAATGCTTTCTCATTTGCAGTAGTTTGTACTATCGATCGCAATCGCAGGATGCCTTACTCTAGAAATACGCGGGGCAATTTACAGGTTGTCGACTTTAGTGCAATGGATCTCACAAAAGGAGATTAAGACGTCCTCTATTGAATCCACGAGATGGGGAGCAGTGGAGACGGTCTGTCTCTTTGAGAAATACCTATCTACCAGCATGCTCACGATACAAATCCACCTTCTTATGCATCTTATAGATGAAGTGGAGATTGCTGGACCTGTCCATACGTGATGGATGTTCTTCTTAGAGCGCTTCATGAAAACCCTGAAAGGCTTTGTGCGACAATGAGCTCGGCCAGAAGGTAGCATGGCTGAAGGTTGGTTGGTGTCTGAGGCACTAGTGCATATTTCACAATGGCTACCAATGGTGGATTCAGACAACAATTTGCTATGGTCGCTGAAGGATGATGATAGACTGACCGGAGATGTGGTGGTTGGAAATGGGGTAGAAAAAAGAATGGATGCTGCAATGGAGGACAAAGTGAATCACTTTTATATGTTGCACCATGCCTCTATGGAGATGTGGCTTGCTGGGTACTAGCAAGCTAGGAAAGATTGAGAGAAAGCGCAATTTGAATTTTGATGTAGTATGTGCCATCGAACTGATTCAATATCCTGAGGGCATGGAGGAGATGTCACAGTTTATGTCAACGCGATGGTTGCATGGAGCTTTGACCGCAACGTCTCGTGAAGGGGCAGAGGTCTCAACCAAGGAGTGAAAATTCTTAAGGGGATGTAGTCCAAAGGTGATGACATGTTTAGGGTTTGCCATATCTATATTTTATATGCGACAACTAATTGAGTGTTTCAATGTACAGTACAAAATATATAGTGCAGCGTGGTTGCGCTTCCACGTGGAATGTATTTACAAAATGCGCTCCACAATAGATTGTGGTATCATAACAAGGTTCGAGCAAGAGAGTCGACGACGAGCAATGGATCCAAACACGGTTATAGATGAGATGGAGTATTTTGGGAACTTACAAAGTATTATCACAATGGATTACCGTAGCTTCTCCATGATCCTATTCGATGTGCAGTGGTTCAAAGTGGTACTTGAAGGAGCTGGAGCAATAGTTCGACGAGGTCCATCTAGATTTCTTGAAATAGATTCTGAAAAAATGGACGGATTTGCGCGACAGGTTTGTGTTGCCGGCCCATTGTGAACAGGTGCATGAACTCACGTGTTTTTTAATTGTATTACGACATGGTATATGCCACAATAGTTAAATCTCTCTTATACGTGATTGTGAATAGGAAATTTTCTATCCAAACCCCCGACAACCTCGATGGTGGTATGTTATACCTTCAGCTCCTCGAAGTGCGAGAGTATATGATCAAAGCGATGTTTCGAGCATAGATGAGGACAATATGCAAATAAAGGGGTCGATATTGCAAGGGGTGGAGGCCATCAAAAGCTTGAAGCATGTAGAGGAGCCAGCATCGGGTAACAATGATGGAAATACATGAGTCCAAGAATTCTTTGAGAACGAGGTGGAGTCATCCTTTTGTGGTGACATTTCTATCGACCTTCTAGTGCATGCGGAGTTGTGTCAGAAGATTGATATGGGACCACAGGATACTTCATACTTGGAGCATCCACCTACTCAATTCATTGACGAATCACTTATAAGGGTACATAAGATATGCATTTTAAGTAAGATCATTTTTTTAAGATTTATATTACCGTGTTTTGTACGATTTATATTGATTATGCTAACATCATTTTTTGTCTGTGAAGGTGACCTTTGTGGATATTTAGATCATCAGGATGAGTCGAGGGATGAGCGACAAGGAGCTGTAAGAGGTCCTCACACGTATGTCTCTAGCTCAGATGGCGAGATTCAGAGATATGGTGGACCAAGAGCTGTCTCGGACACCGTCAGGCCGCTCTATTAGATCTACTTTGGCGCACTCTGATGCTTCAGTTTCTAGTAGATGAGGTCGACGCTTCAGACTTGAGCCAGAGAGAGGGAGTAGTTCAGGGGGATGCTGCAGAGATCCGAATGCAATGAGCTCACGGTTGGATCGGGATACATGTGCTACTCCTCGCTCTCGTGGCGGTTCAAGAGAGCATGGCTCAGGTGGTTGATGTGGAGATACGGACGTGGTGTCTTCGTCTCGTTGTTCTGTTGGAGTTGTGTCACCTCCGGGATTTGTCACACTTGTGGGGACGTCTACTCCACTCACTTTGGCTTTTGCTCAGCCGTCCGCAGGTGGGATCCCTATGGGTGCTACTATGATAGATACTACCTCGGTAAGTACACCAGATGTACAAGGGACTCCTGGATATGCCTAGGAGTGTGGTCGCAGGTGGGAGAGGACCCATCTTAGGCATACCCCAGAGGGGTATGCCTACCTTGTAGATGATAGGTCAGGATTCATCATTATGAATGATGAGGGGAGGAGGGTGATTGTTCGCATGAGAGAGTTGTGCCAACAAGTTTTTTGGCACATCGTCTTGGATCATTGGAAGAACATACTGGAGGGGAGCAAGGACTACATAGTAGCATCCTTGCATGAGGAGTTTGCAATACCAGCCGCAATAGATAGGTTTTCTACTGCCTGGATGATGGAGTATATGCGTGCATATATGTCACACAGATGATCGGACGCATGCAAGGCATTCAAGAGTGGGGCTTCAAATGATCGGATGCACGCAAGGCACTCAAGAGTGGGGCTTCAAAGCCCGAGTGGCTAGACGCGGACGATTGGCGTCGACTCAGGGAGGAGGCTATGGATTCTCTAGGATGTTGGAGATAGCAACCTGAGGTGGCGAGGGCATGACTAGAGGCCAGAGTGGTCCATCATCTTGGGAGTGGCAGCCACATGACATATCTGGAGGACTTCGTAAGTTTTTCTTTTGTTTTGCTTGCTTATTTTTCTGCAATATCCTTTGTACTGACAATCGTGTTTCTAACAGTTGTATTTTGTTTTCTTTGCAACACTCCATTACAAATCGCGATCCCAGTGGCCTTGAGACTTGATATGCAGAGAGGCATGGTCTCATTGCATTGATCGATCGATTGTATGAACGCAACGGCCATGTATCACTTATCTTTCTTGTCCGTAGTTACCATGTTTAATTAGAATGCATTATTGTATGGTGGACTGATGTGTAGTTGTTTCTTTTTTTGCAGAGTCCGTTCAATGCTCCTTTGCGGCGGGACGAGGTTTCGGATGGTGATGATCTATAGCTCGCCCTTGGATTCCTGGAGCTCACATACCCTTCTTTTTTGGTCACGTGATCTGTGTAGACATTTTCTATGTAGTAGTAGTATCTTGCCATGATTGTATCGGTCGCTTTCATTATGTGATCATGTATTTATTTCATGTATCAGTGTTATGATTTAAGTACACTTTGCCTTTATTTACACAAGCATTGTACACATTACTGAAACTATTTTGTATGGCCCAAATAAAGCACATAGTGCTATATGTGGCTACCCTGCCACAATTTTTTTTTCATATTACCGTCGCAAATTTACTGTACGCATCGCTGTTAGCATCGCAAAGCGTCGTTATTTGCATCATTATCAACGTCGCATTTGCGACGCTGATAGTGATGCTGATAACGACGCTGATACCAACTGTTCTATGGTGTCGCCAATAATGATGCTTTTTGTGACGACGGGGGCAAATTTCTTTATGAACATTTTCGTCGCTTTTAACGTCAGTATAAGGCCTATATCTTGTAGTGCAATTAGATCAATCATGCAATCTTCAATAAGGGGTTTAGATAGAAGGAGATTGCTACCAAGACCTAAACAAGCTATTAGCTTGGGTTTTGAAAACTATTAGCTTGGGTTTTGAAAACCCCAGGAAATTCCAAGGAGAAGATAAACTAAGTTGGAAAGTTTCTACTAGATTAAATCTTACTTTTGATTACCATCTTATTTGTGATTGTAATAATGTTTACAAAAGATTACTTGATGCACTTAGAAAGATATGATTGTATAGTTTAGGATCCTAATTGAATCTAATTTACAATAGGATAAAAGAGTCATGCTAGACCTCCCCCAAGGCTAGCTATAGAATCCTTCACCAAGGGGATTGGTTTTTATTGCCTCAAAGAGCTCGGATCGACCCCGATAGCAAGAGGTTGCTCCATAGGGAACCCTTGGGTAGGAGGAGATGAGGGTGCCAAGGGGGCTCTGGCTTGTAAATCCCTTAGGCTCCTAGGAACCACCCAACCCATGCATAGCTCAAGATAGACTTCTTGAGAGCCCTATTACTAGTTAAGGGTAGAATCGTAGTGGAAATAAAACCTTTGGGTTGTTCTTTCATATGGATGAAATGTGGAAAATTATACAAGACTCTTTAAGATAAATAAAAGTTGTTTTTAAAAGGATTTTTTTTTTGTTTGTATGAAGTGACCTAAGTCAAGTAAAGGTTAATTAAAGAAGCTAGTTATATGTTCAAACATAAACATGTTAGCTAATTAGTTAACTAAAGTCGACCAATCAAGGAAAGGGGAGGATGAGATTCTTGATGACTTTGTCTTAAGTAGTTGTCTTAAGGCAGGGTGGTCTTAGTGAGCCAAGAGCTTCTTTATGATTCAATGTGTTGAGTTAAAGAAAAACATTGACCAAGTAGACATTTGCTAAAACCCTAACTCCATGTCATTTTAGGGGACCCAAGTGAGACTATAGGGTGGTCTTAGTGAGCCAAGAGCTTCTTTATGATTCAATGTGTTGAGTTAAAGAAAAACATTGACCAAGTAGACATTTGCTAAAACCCTAACTCCATGTAATTTTAGGGGACCCAAGTGAGACTATGCCCTATGGGCAAAGGGGTCAATGCACTTATACTCCCCCTTATTTCTCACTATCCTTGAACCAAGTGCAACATGAATTGTCTTCAATTTGTGTGATCTAGCATAAGTAGATGCTCAAAGATTGATGCTAGACAAACTAACATGCAATCTTAGTTCTTTAGAAACTACAAATTCAAGTCGATCCTTATGGGTACAACCAAAACCTTCTGCTAGTGCGAGGTAGACTTGAGAGAGCCTAAGAGAAAAACTTTGTGTTATTCTAAAAGAGTACTGAGGAGTGTCACTAGAAAAATATATTGATGGACCACTAAAGCATTCTATAGAGGGCTTCTTAGTCGAGCATGTTACATGTAGTATCAAAGCAAAAATTGAATTAATACATGGAAGATTTGTTTGTAATCTTATTTGAGGAAAATTTGAATTCAAAAATTCATCCTCTAACAAATTGTGTGATCTCTTTTAGAATAATGAAGATTGGTAAAAATCCTTGCCAGTTTGAGAAATGTTTACCTTCCTGACACACCCTTGATTTTGAGTGGGCTTCATGAGAATCTTGCAGCATATGTATAATCCCTACCCACAATATCGGGAGCGGTGATGGATACAAAACATAGTCTACTATTTCATCAATGCTGATGGACTTGATTATTTACAAACCAACCTCCAAAGGATTAAGTGGATGGAAGATATTAAATTGGTCAAGCTACTCTCTTTGAAGAATCACACCTAAACCCCATTCTCAGTTGAAAGTAGATTTGCAAAAACCATTATCTTTACGATCAAGTGCTCCACATTCTCCCAATTGAGCATATTGCCATTTTAGGTCACTCACACCACACTGTAATTATTGTTAAGATGGAGTTCTAGATCTTCCCCAAAAATACAAAATCAAATATATTTGTTGAACCTCCAACCTACAAAACTATTGATGTATTTGAATTTCACGATTAGAAATGTTGTAACAAAAAAAAACTTAGTTTGATGAGAATAATATTTGTCTGATGTAATAAAAAGTTCAGCTAAAATTATTGCAATCGTGAATAATGAAAAATGTCTTGATTTCTTTTCAAGATTGTGTATTTTCATACCAGACTCATGTTGCAAACTTGAAAATTACGAATTCAGGTATTGAAATCCTTAAGTGAGAAATGAAAGTGATGGTATATTAAATGTATGTTTAATCTTGTAAATGTTACCAATCCTAGGATATCATGCCTTCTATACTTATGCTTATTCAGGACGAAGTGCAAGAGAAGAAATTTCTTCTCAAGCAAATCAAGCCATTTGAGTTTGATGACAAAGGAAAAGATGTTAAATCTGAAGTGAAATTTCGGATTGAGTCCATGGAGGATTACTTTGCTACTGCAAGAACTACTCCTCCTAATCAATCAATAATAGATAAGTTAAAAGTGATAGGTGAAGCCTAGCTCTGGTGGATGCAATGGTGTAAGGACCCAAGGCATTTTTTATGCAACCATCACTAGGGAGAAATTGAAGGAGGTTGTACATAGGTGATACCTCCCCTCAGTATGCTACACCTTAAAGATGAATGAATTCTTTAATTTGAAGTAATTTGGGCTAAGCTTAGAAGGCTACTATTCTAGATTTGTATCTCTTTTGAAATACACCCCCACCCATGGATATCTCTTAGCAAGTGTCAAATTTTTGCCATGGACTGAACCCTCCCCTTGATACCTACCTCGTAATGCCTATCTAATTTGCAAGATGCATTAATTCAATCTAGTTCAATTATCAAAGAGCTTCAAACAAAACCCAAGAGTGAAAAAATTTGGAAAAAGAGTTCTCCATACAAAGGACCACATGGTTATGTTAAGAGGATCCAAGGACAACACCACACTCACAAAGAAAGAAGACCAAAACAAATGCAGTTGGAAACTTTGTACTTACAATTGGAAACAATGAAGCACCAAGGTGTTTCCATTACAATGAGCCTAGCAACTTCAAAAGAAGTGCCCAAAGCAATGCACCCATCTTATTTGTATCTCTTTTGAAATACGCCTTACCCATGGACATCTCCCAACATATGTCAAAGTTGTGCCATGGATTGAACCCTCCACTAGATACCCACATCAAAGCAATGCACCCATTTGATTTGCAAGACATGCTAATTTGAGTTAGGCAATTATCTAGGAGCTTCAAACAAAACTCAAGAGTGGCAAATTTTGGGAATAGAGTTCTCCATACAAAGGATTGCATGGTTATGTTAAAAGATGCAAGGACAAACTAGGCCGATCAAAGAAAAAAGGCAAAAACAAATGCAATTGGATACTTTGTACCTACAATTGGCAACAATGAAGTGCCAAGGTGTTTCCATTGCAGCAAGCTTGGACACTTCAAAAGGCAATGCCCAAAGCAATCTACCAAGGTTTCATGACCAGATTCGAGCAACTATGACCAACGAAAAAGTTGTTAGAGCAACCCTCAAAGGAATAGAAGAAGATAGAGAGAGAAAGGGGGAGTATAGGCATGTTGACCCCTCTAGCCATAGGGCATATCTCACTCATGTCCCCTAAAATGACATGAAGTTAGGGTTCTAGCTAATCTCTACTTGGTCAACATTTTTCTCTAACTTAACATGTTGAACTATGAAGAAGTTCTCGGCTCACTGAGGCAACCTTGCCTTAGGATGGATTTGTCGGATATCTCTCCCTCCCACTTTCCTAGATTGGTCAGCTTTGGTTAACTAATTATCTAACATGTTCGTGTTTGAACATATAAAATCAGCTTCTTTAATTAACCTTTTAAATCACAGGTTTGTTCATGTACCTTAGGCCACGATACACAAACAAAAAAATAGTTTTTATTTATCTTACAGAGTCTTATAAAAAATTTCACCTTTCATCCATTTATGGAAGAAGAACCCAAATGTCTTATTTCCACTAAGATTCCATCCTTAATTAGAAACAGGGCTCTTAAGAGGTCCATCCTGAGTCATGCAGGGATTGGGAAATTCCTAGGAGCCTAATCACAAACAAGATAGCAATTAAAAGTAGGATTTAACCTAGTAGCAACTTTCCAACTTAGTTTGTCTTCTCCTTGGACTTTCCTCGGGTTTTCAAAACCCTAAGCTAATAGTTTCTCCCATTGTATCTTTCCTTTTATAACAAGCTTACCTAGTTTTTTAAGGTCTTGGTAGCAATCTCCTTCTATCTAAACCCCTTGTTGAGGATTGGATGATCAATCTAATTTTGATCCTCGATTGATTTGTTAGCTTTCAATATATCAAGGTATAGGTAAGTCTTGTCTTAGCTTGTGAAAGTTAAGTCAAATCCTTGGAGTCTTTCTCGTGTGACCTTATTTTAAGGTAGATGCTACATAAATTGTCAAAGTGAATTTTTTTTTGGCTTCTAATATTTCGAGAGAGGATCACTAGGCTCTTGCGTTTGCCTCTTTGAATAAGAAGCATACTTCCTTTTTATAATGATTTACTTCTAGCTAGATTAATCATTCTTTTCCTATCTCCAAATGACTTAGGATGTTTAAATATATTCGGTGCATTTATTTGTTCTGTTATATTCATTACTAAAATGGATTTTATGTAGATTTTCTAATTGATTTTTTTGAAATGTAGTATTTGAGCTATTCGATGCACCTTGATTAAATGCAACTACCTTTTAAAAATTTCCTAGTTTTTACATCATTTTCTACTCTAATTTATTTGTTTGGGAAAGAAAAACCTAGTGTTGCAATTCTCCTATGCTTCATGTTGTCTAAATTAATAACTTAAATTAATAATTCCTATCTCACCCTTACATTCTTTTATGTCAACATTTATTTCAAAAAAATTATATATAATTTAAAGCAAAATTTTTAACATTTCCATCCTTTGTATTAGAGGAAACTTAAATTCTACCAAAAAAACCTAGGATTAAGTTGCGAGTGATGGCATGTTGTCCACACTTGTGGCTCCATTGGTGGTTCCAATGCTTTTTGCTCTAGATTTTTGCCTCTTCGTCAAGGCCATCATGGATATGGAACCCCTTGCATGCTAGACTCCCAACTTCATTGAACTTGAAGGATACAATTGAAAACTTTGAGCAGCAGGTAGGTTCTTTGCCAGATGGGGACCTTATAAATAGAAATGGAGTCATCCATGGGTGCTAGAGGCTAGGGAGGGGGGTTTTGTGGATAGAGTTTCCGCAAGGTGAAGATGCACTCTCTTATGCAATATTGATGAGTAGTGTTGATGACCCTCCTCTAGTCTTTTTTCATGTGACTTTTCTCTCTTTCTCTTCTCTCCCCTCCTTTACATCCTTCTATCTCTTCTTCTTCTCCTCTTTACTGCTCTCTCTTTCCCTTCTCTTCACCTCTTCTTCTCCTCCTCTCTCTTCTTCTTCTCTTTCCTTCTTCTATGATTCTTCTCTTCTACTCATTCTACTCTTCCTCTTTCCTCTGTGCGTGTGCGTGTGCATGTGTGTGTGTGTGCATTCGTGTGGCAAGGTAAAAAAAAGGCTTGCTAAGCCTTAGCTGAGGCTTTTATAGCCTTAGCTAAATGATATTCCTCTCTACTTATCACAACCTATGGCCACCTTGTAATAATGAGCTCCCCTTCACTTGCAATGATCTTATCGAGGCTAATTCATAATGCACGAGTGTATGGCAGTTGACACAATTGAGCTAGCATGGTGTTGATCACTCAAAATTATGATGGCTTTGAGGAGGGGGTGTGGTGCATGCTTAGTCGATGCTCAATCAATGGCGATATACTTAGACACTTGCTCAGTTCAAGGAGGGGGTGGCGGTGCATGCTCAATTGATGGCCAAATGCTTGGTCTTTCCTTTTTTAAAAATATTTTTTATTTCTTTAAAGGTTGTTAGGATTTTTTAATCTCCTCCCCTTCCAAGCCTTGATTCACATGGGGTTGGGGAAAAAGTAACCAAAACATTACATCCTCTTCTCGTTGGAGGAATCTAGATGTGCTCATCTTGAAAGAAACTGGGGATGTTGTTTACATAGGGCTTTCTCATAATCAATCCAAGTGGTATCCTCTTCAAGATAGTCATTCCACTTGGTAATGTATTCTCTAAGTATTCTACTTTTGAGGGTTCATTCTCTTACATCAAGCCTCTCAAGTTGAAGCTCAGTGTAACAATTTTACTTGTCATTAAAACTTGTTGATCATCAAGAACATGATCAAGGTTGGCTATATAACCTTTCAGTAGGCTAATATGAAATGCATTGTGAACTTTCAAGTATTCATGAAGTTGTAAATTGTAAGCATTGAGCCCCAAACGTTTAAGAATCTTGTATATGCCACAATATCTTGTGCTTAGTTTCTTGAATTTTCCTAAGGACAAGGAACTCTTCTTAGGACGAATAAACAAAAACCAAGTCTCATTCCTTAAAGATCCACTCTAGCCTTCCTAGATTAGCATATGCTTTTTGCTGATCCTTGATGGCTTGGATGTCTATCTAATAATGTTAACTTGTTCATCAATCCCTTCCAACATCTTTTGGGAAGCTTCTACATTTAGGGTAGGGTTAGAAAAGATCAATGGAGTAGGACATTAATGTTCATACAATGCTTGGATGTAGGATGCATTGTAGGTAAATTCAACTAAGGGTAAGTATTGCATCCGTCACTTAGGTTCCCTATAGCAGTAAGCTCTAAGTATGTCTTCAATGACTTGATTCACCCACTCAGTTTTACCCATTAGTTTGAGGATGATAGGCTATGTTGAACCAATGGCTTCAAACAAGCTCTTCTAGAAGTGAGAAGTGAGAATAGAATCACAATTGTTGATGAATCTTTTAGGCAACCCATGTAGCCTAAAGATCTCCTTCACAAAGAGTCTTGCGATATCTAAGGCCTTGTAGTTGGTCCTAAAACTGGTATAAGGTGAGTAACCTTAGTTAGCATATCCACAATCACTAGGATTGAGTTATATTCTCCTTGGACAAAGGGTAATACAACTACAAAATCCATGCTAATAAATTTCCATTTCATTTGCAAAATGTCAAGTTGATGGAGCTTTCTTGGCATCATATGTTTAGCTTTTATCCATTGGTAGCTTAGACATTCAGTGACATATTTAAGTACATCTCCTTTAAGATTTTCCCAGTGATAACTTCCCCTTATTATAGCATTGAGAGCCTTTGCATAGCTTAGGTGTCTTGAGAATGGGGAATCATGGACTTCCCATAGTATATTTTTCTTGAGTTCCTAACTCGGTAGTATGCATAGTTTTGTCTTGAAGTAGACAAGCCCTTCCTCTGTAAAGAAGTTCAAAGACTTGAGCTTGAGTTTAGAATTTCTCTCATTGGATAAGATCTCTTTTATCATATGTTGAGAGTTTAGATCCTTAATTGCTTCTTCTTTGACCATTTCTCAGATCGGATTACTAGGCATTGATACATAGTTGATTGAGATCTTGACTTAGAGGGTTCCTTTAAGATGAGGGCATTGAGAAATACTTTGTGGCTTAGGGGATCCAGAATGGCATTCTCCTTACTTGGCCTATACTTGATTTCAAAGTCATAATCTTGTAAGATTTCTATCCATTATCATTGCCTCATGTTTAGATCTGGCTATTAACCTTAGCTGAGGTCATTCTTTTCAAATGTAAAAAGCATAAAAGAAAGATAAATAAGATAAAATGTGGCATGTTGCCTCCATTTTTTGGACCGAACACCCTAATTTTTGTGCTACATTCCTATGAATTATATGATAAGTGCTCTAGGATATAAGTTGCGATTCTTGATAGGGGAAGCTCCAATTTCATGATTCTTCAAGATCATTACAATAACTCACAAATACAAGCTAAATAGATTCTCTTTCTTTGCATAATTATCTTCTCTCATTTATTTCATGTTCATCAATTGATTCCCTTTTGTTAGGGATGATTCCAAGTTTGGAATCTATAATACTTTAGTAATATTGGGCATTTCTCAAGTTTGCACTTGAATTAAAGAGAAAAGTAGCCATTCATTTTCTTGTAGGCTAAACTTGATTCTTTTCTTGCTAAGTTCTTTGCCTTAAAATGAACTAAGATGTGTCCCCATGTTTCTGTAGCATGCTCATGTGTTAATCTCAAGTAAAAAGGAAATTTGTTTCAAGAACAAACTTGAAATGATATAAAAGGTGAAAGAAACCATCTTGCTTCATGAAAAGCAAGCCTTCACTAGCTTGCAAACTTTTGTTCTTGAAATAATCCACACCTATTGGTTTTCCATTGTACAAGCCTACATTGCCATGAGTGGAAGTAAGAAGTGTCTTCTAATTTTCCTTATAAGGTACATAAGCATCTTGTGAACCTATGCTAGCACACATTAAGGAAACTCTTGATTTTTTGGTCCTCTAAAATTTTTGTTGAAGTGTTTAGCTGAGATATGTGGTGCGCATAGTTAGGAAAATGCTTTGAAGATGGTTTTTTCTCAATTACTCATGATTTTTGTTGGGTTTTTGCAATTTGAAAATGATGCTATGCACATTAGACTCTCAATTCATTTACAAGACATATGAATGTATTAAAAAATTGTCCCTAGCCTATCTAAGTGTATATATAGTATGCAATATGCAATGAAAATTGTTAATTATGCTGCATATAGTTGCAGCAAGACTTATACCATGCAATGCACAATGATGATGAAAAAGTGCATAGACCCTCCTATAGGCATGGAAATTATTGTAGAGAGATAGAAGAGGAACCCCAAACATAGTGAAGAGAAAAGAGTGCTCATGAGGATGTGTGTGATCCATATCCTGTGAATTGTTCTTGGGCAAGAGTAAAGAGATACATACATGTTGGGCTAAATGCACAATAGTTAGGACATTGGACAAAATTTTATCATTTCAAAAGCTACAACTTACTTCGGCAACAATCTCTCACCTTATCTCTTGGTACTACGCTCTAACTAACCATGCATCCTTCTCTCAAAACCAATAAAGTAAGAACACAAGACTAGCTTTGAGATGTAGTGAACCCATATATCTTACCTTCTCGCATTGTAGTCTAAGAGCTTGAAGGCTCGAAAATGGTTCTGTGACCCAAGAAACACAATCCAATGCCATTTCTTCTTTGCATCCATCACCAAGCACACTAACAAGTCAAGAAGCTAGTAGAGAAGAAGAGAAAGTAAGAAGATGACAAAGAGCTTCATTCCCATGCTCACATCTCTCACTCACTCACACGCACACTCCCATTATCTCTCAATAATGGAAGCAAGATGATAGGATAGAAGAAGAGAATAGAAAGCTCCAATAGTTGCACTAATAGAGCTTTCATAATATGGGTGCACCAAAGGGATAAATATAACTCAAACCTCCCACCCTTATATAGACCAAGATTAGGGTTAGGGTTAGGCCACTTCTCTATGGTGGCACCCCATCTTAGGGTTAGGGTTTGCACCCATTTTATGTATTAGGATTTTCACCATTGTGAATTATGGTTTGCACTCTCTTTTAGATGTGATAAATACAACTATGGGTGATAAATATAATGTGCAGGGGTATTGTGAGCTAGGCTTTGAAAATAATGCAATCATGATAATCAAATGTCCATGAAGAACAATAGTAATATAGAAGTGCCCAAAGTAATACACTAAAGCTCTAAAAATAACAATCCACCACCAATACATTTGACATGTACTTTGGTTTTGCATTGACCTTCTTGACATTAGCATTCACAAAATGCTATTAATATTATCCCTCTTTGAGATGAGTGCTAGTCCCATGGCACTCACTTCAAATGTAGCATGTTATAGTTGGCACAAAAGATAGGAGTACTAGGAGCAATTGATGAAATAGTTGTCTTAATGAAGAGAAACAAATATTGTTGAAGAAGTAGTAATCTTGATAAAGAACTGGTACTAATGAAGATGGTGTTTTGTCTAAGGGTATGGATGATCTTGTAGTAGGTATGGTGTTAAATTGTAATGATACCAATATTTTTAGTGAATTACAAAAGTTATTGTTGTTAAAGAGACACTTGACTGATGATAGCTCTTGTGGGATAAAGCTTGAATGGCCAGGAAAAAGAATTGGAGGCTGCAAAAGTTGAGAGATTCAAACATGGATGTGGAAGGGAGTGATCATGAGTCTCCACAAACATTTTTGCCTACAAAGTAAGACCTCTCATGCAATCACTTCCTAGGGGAGAGTGCTAGACTTCAATTTATGCACACGACACAAAATATCATTGGTTTTGAAGATGGGTCAAAAGCATGAAGTGTTGTCCCACACTTGACGATCCAAAAACTTGAATAGGTTATGGTGTAAAAATTATGTGAGTTGACATGCAACATTGTCTAATACTGAGAAGATGGCTTCAAGTTATACTACTAATGATGGTTGATGAAGCAAGGAATGTTACACTAGTGAGGATGGGAAAAAGTATCATTGCTGAGGGAAAAGAGACTTTCTAGTAAAGATGTTGGAGATACACTATGGATGAGAGGGACAAAGGTGGATTTCAATCCAATAAGCTCTTGAAGCACATGGTTCTCTGTTGGATCAAACACAAGTGGTAGTTGATGGAATCCATCTCTGTTAGCTTGAAGTACCTTGCCCTTCTTGCTTTGAAGTTGAGTTGCTAGTAGCACTAGGATAAATGAAGTGGAAATGAAAAAATAACAAGTGACTCAATGTGATAGGTCTAACCAAGGCAAGCCAAGATTCTTGAGGTATGCCCTAAACTTGATGTGCCCTAAGTAAATCTGGAAGAAAATGGGAAAAGTTCTAAAGTCAATGGACACATCCAACTTGAGGACCCCTAGGTGCAATCTAGTGTATATATTTTTTTCTTTTCATTTCTCTTCTCTCTCTCTCTCTCTCTCTTTCACACACACACACACACACACTCTCTCTCTCTCTCTCTCTGCTTCTTTTTTTCTTCTTTTTTGTTGTCTCTATTTTCTCTCTTTCTTGAATAATACAATGTTGGACAACTTGGCTAGTAGCTTGACAAAATCAAAGTGGAAGTATGAGAGATTTGAAGGCTGACAAGGAGATAGTAAACCTAGCTCACAAGAATGGAGTAATGGATAGGGGTGTACACAATGATGATTAAGTATTAAGCTTAAATATGCAAAGCCCATTCTTTTTTGTTGATGAAGGTGTTGTTGAAGAACTTCTATTTAGTGAGGAAGATTTGTAAACTTTTTAAGGAAGCACTTGTGATTTCTTCTTAGGAAGTAGATGACCATTATATGTTGTAGAGACAAGGAATGTTTGCACTAAGGAAATTGAGGGCTGCATTATGGATGGGTAGCTTGCTATCTCTTGTTGAAGTCTCTTAGATGATCTTGTTGTCTTGATGCTACCAAAGTTTTGAGTCTTTAGAGAAAGATGCTATTGTTGATGATATTGGCTTCAAACCTTGACTTTTCATTGTCTTACTTTGTCACCTAGCATTGCCTACATTCACTTGGTAAGACCTAGAAAGTATCAAGTAGTGGGTTCAAAGGCAAAAGATAGAAAGAATTAATGATAACTTTGTTACTCTATGCCAGTGTACCTAAAACAGAAGTTAGCGCATGTACCTTGGATCTTACCCTCGCATAAGATGTACCATTGTTCCAAAAGTTAGAGGATCTTTTCTTCGAGGGATTTCAACTCTTGTTAGTGCAACATGTTGACGGAAACAACAAAGAAAGTACAAGTTAACTATGGTTAGTTATGATGAATGATATCAATTCTTCATATTTGGAGTCAATATGTATGGCCTTGACCTTTTGAATTGAAATGTTGTGTCCATTTTGGCTACTTCTAGATACATATCAGTAATACCGCACTCATTGCATCTTGGGTCTACGTGATTTTGTGATGGAGATTTCTGTTTGACATATGCCTTAGTTGACGGCAATTCCAACATCAATTGTTTCTCTCCCTTCATCCATTAGTAGTGCACAAAATTCCTTAAATGTCAAAGCTTAAGGAATTACACGAGTATTTAGGGTGGTTATTAGTCCATCAACCTTTGGTACACAAATTCAAAGACACCTCCAAGCTAGCTTCTCATTAGTTTTTTGTATCCTAGCACTAGCCATCTGGTCACGTAAATTCTTGATTTAGTGATGAATGCTTCAACTGTCTCTTCTTCAAGCAAACTTCTCTATTGCTAGTTGATTCTCCAAGTTTTGAATCCTTGTTTCACTTTACATTTTGTACTGACTCCTTAGTGTGTTTCAAGCCCTTGATGTCTTGGTTGTATGATAAATAAAGGTCAAAGTACCATCTAAATATAGCTTGTAACTAAGGCATACAATACATATGCATTCCTTCATTTCCAAACCTATAGAAGATGTGCATTTGGAGGAATCATAAGACTCAAATTTGATGGGTCAAGGGTGGGTTGTGGTTCTGGGTCAATCCCCAGCACGATCTTGAGAGGCTCATAAGAATCAAGGATAGTTGTAATTTTAAGTTTTCATAAAGTGTGGTTTGTACCATCTAACTTGCCTTCATTGAAGGTTGGTGGACAAATCCTCATTGTTCAAATTGTTGGTATAGCAATAGCACCACCAAATGCGCTAGCATTGCTACTTGATGTAGTAGATGACATTTCTCCTCTTTGCTATTGAAGCCTTTGCCTCTTGTATACTCTTCACTCCTTAGAGTCCCTTGGGCTTTGATACAATGTACAAGTTACATGGTGTAGCAGATAGAATCTAAGCAAGGAGTGGAGAATACATAGCAAATATGACAAGAATAAAAAATTCTTTAATTTCAAATGAATTGATACAAAGATGACTCTATCTACTCGTGTGCTTCCACTATGAAGCTTAGATGGCAATTTTAGGTGAAGAGCTTAAGGGTAGTTGGAAGAACTCTAATAGGAATAGATTGAAGATGGATTTGGAGAGTCTCCCTTTTATAGCCTAGGAAAGTAGTCTATTTAGCATATCTGAGCATCTTATAAACCTTCCTTAGTTGGCCATGAAATATTTTAGAGAATATTCCCTTTATTGTCACCGCGCCCCTAGATCCCAAAATAGGGAGTCCTTGATAACTCCCATACCCCATAGCTCGATGCATTGTGCCTCGAGTTGCTACCAATATAACTACTCTATGTAACCTAAAGGCTAGATCCATAAAGGTCACCTTTTTGCCATCTGGTCACATAGATCTCATTTGACATACAAGTCATGACTCATTCGATCTTACACATGGCTTCTCCTCATAATGGGGACCTTACAATTTAGAGCACCATAGATCATTGTTGTCTCCTTAGGAGGGTGGGGAATTGAGCATATTTAACAAAGTAAAGAGTAAGAGGGCTATTCTTATAGTAGTAAAATAGTCCCAAAAGCATCCCAAAACCGACAGTACGAGGTGGAGTATAATGCAAGATATATCTTTCCACAAAACAAATGTTGTAGAGTGCATGTAACAAATCTCTTCTATTAAAGAACTACTAAAAACTGAAATTTTAGCACATTTGCTCACATGAAATTTTAGTAAATTAGTGTAAACTATGGGCAAAAGACCAAAAATGCAAAGCTCCCACTGTTAGGAATACTTGAAGCAACCAAGATATGTAATGCAACTAGCAGTGCAAGCTAGGTATAAATCAATCACTAGGGTGGCAAATACTGTTGGAGACTCAAAGACGTGAGAGACATAGATACAATCCCAAAAAAAGGAGTAGCATGTACATATAAGCCAACTTTGTATATGGGGTCTTCCAAAAGTAACAAAGATCTTCCAATTTGCAACTAACTCATTGCATATGAGCAATGAAGCTCAAGTACATAATGAAGAATGCATCCAAGCTGGGAGAGGAAGTATTGGGTGTACAAACCAAAGCTAAATCAGCCCACAATCATTAGTATCTACATGAACAATGTAGATGATAACCAATTGAGCATTTATACATAAGCAAGTAAGAGTCTCCCACTAAGTCAAGAGTCCAAGCTCTGCAAAGAAAAGATCAAAGTGCTCCCACGAAAGCAAATTGGAATGTCCAAGAGGAAAGCAAAGCTCAATACATATGCCTCATAGAATTCGAGTGCTTAATGACATAAAACAATGCATCTAGGTGTATGTACCATACAATAGCCTTTCAAGCCGGAAACCAATAAAACTTCAATGTAAGTAGCCACCACCCAAATGGAACCATCTGGGTGTATGTACCCTACAATAAGCCTTCAAGCATGAAACTAATAAAACTTCAATGTAACTAGCCAGTACCCCAAATGGAACCAAACGAGCCCAAATATGAGATGTAGTGCTCAACATAAGCGTATCCAACATAAGAATCAATGCCAAGCATTAATGCATACATGTAGCATCATGGAAGAATGAGTAGGCATGAAAGACATAAACCTTCATTGTAAATGCTTACTATCCAAAAAAATTTATAGCAATAAACTGCAATAACTAAGCTAAGCAAGCTCCAAATAACCCAAATAGCTCCTTTAAGTATCAATGCAACATTCAAGAAGCAAGATAGCATCCCAAAGACATCACATATGCATAATACAAGCCCATAGGGTATGCTAGCATTGACCTTCTTTTGAATAGACAATGCTCAAGATCAATCCCATCTAGGGAAAGTGCTTATGTCTTGGCCAAGTGCTAGAGGACAAGGCTTAAGTTGTGGTTGAGCTGAAGTAGGCAAGAATAGAGGCATTAATAACATATGCCATCACATGAGCTACCTGGATGGCCATTGCTCTTCTTCTTCTTCAAGTTGAGTTCAATGATCACTTCTTAATCCTCAATAAACCCTAGAGAATGCTTGGAGTAAGTTAGGAACAAGCCTTGATGAAGGGGAAGCTCAATGGGACTAATGCATATCTTGGTGTGTGGCTACCATGAAAGCTTCAAGTCAAGATCTCTTCTTGAGGTAAATGTAATGTGGATGAAGCTTCTCAAACACCCACTCTGATACTAGTTAAAAGGTGGGCCAAGAGATGAGAACACAAGCCAAAGCAAGTGAGAAGGAAGAGCTACGGAGGTTCAAGCAAGAGAGGGCAAGACGGTGGTGTGTGGGAACTTCAACAGTCACAATGCATGACTTGCCTTCCCTTATTTTAGTCATAAAAGTAAAGAATCTAGTGATAGTGATAGGTAATTTCCACCAATGTACAGGTGTGTGGGAAACAAGTACAAGTAAATGTAGGCAGCTAGGCACATGCAATATTTAACCCCCAACAATTGGCACATGTGCAAGGTTTGTTAGATCAAGATGAATATAGCTTGGAAGATTATATGGGATGCCCCAACTATTTGCAAATGCCTTGCAAATACATGGAAATCCACTATTTGAGGACAAGTTCATATGATGTTTATGAGGAAGCAAGATTTGCTAAAGCTAGACTATGCTCAATGATGGCTACAAAACTACATTTGTGATAATTATGGAATTTATTAATGTAAGTATAGGGCAAATATTTTCTTTGGATGGCCTTGGGGGCTCTAGTAAGACATATCTTTATAAATGTTTGCTTGAAAAATTACAAAGCTAGGGGTGAGTTGCACTTGCTACCACAACATTTGGTATTGCTACACTTCTCCTTTATTATGGGCATACAACCCACTCAAAGTTTAAAATTCCATTGCAATTAGACTCACAATCAACTTCCAGTCTTGCAATGTTCTAGTGTAAAGCAACCTTTCCATATTGTTAAGATGTATGTGTCTTATAGTATGGTTTGAAGTTCCTCTGATACACCATTTTGCTTTTGAAGCATTGGATAGGACTCTAAGGGATATCATGTCTTTGGATAAACCATTTGGGATGAATGTTGTTTTGTTTCGTGGTGACTTAAGATAACTTTTGCATGTGGTGTTGAAGGGTGCACATGAGGACATTATGAATGCAACTCTATGATTCTCTAAGTTGTGAGAAAATATCTTTGTTTCGAGATTGACATAGAATATGCATGTCATGTTAGCTAGGGTAGGGGGCCATTGAGGCCGACTTTGTGAAGTGGATACAAGGTGTTGGTGATGGAGTAATGTTTAATGCTGAAAGTGACAAGGTAATGCTCCTTCTTGAAATGGTTTTTCCAAGAAGGGACCATTCATGAACTCATTGCATCTATATATAGTGGCGTGTCTTTTGTGCATGACTTTTCAAGGTTCTTCAATGAAATAGTAGTTCTTGCTCCTCCTTGGAACACTAAAGTGGATGTGCTCGATGGAAAAGATTTGGAGATGATGCTTGGCAATGTGAGACAACATTGTAGTGTAGATAACATTCTTGAGGATGATGAGAATTCATTCCTTTACACTATAAAGTACTTGAATTTGCTTAATATTGGAAGAGGGCTTCCCTCCTCATTTGTGTTCTTGAAGCTCAATGACCCTATCACCTTGTTGCAAAATCTGGACCCATCTAAAGGATTGTGCAATGGTACAAGACTTATATGCAAGGGGTTCAATAGCAAAATTATAGAAAGATAGATAATAATGGGCAATAATATTGGTGCAATGGTATTCATTCCAAGGATGACCTTCATTCCAAGTACATTACATCTACCTTCCATTGTGAGACAAATATAGTTTCCATTGAGACTTGCATTTGCCATGACCATCAACAAGGATTACTTTCATTCAAAGTACATTACATCTACCTTTCACGATGAGATGAAGACAATTTCCATTGAGGTTTGCATTTGCAATGACCATCAACAAGGCACAAGGTCAAACATTGACCTTTTTAAGGATTATACTTCAAGAGTCATGCCTTTACTAATGGGAAATTATATGTTGCATTGTCTTAGGTCAAGGCACCACAAAGTTTAAAAGTGTTGCTGGAAGACAATGAAAATCATTCACGATCTACCACAAATATTGTGTATAAAGAGATTTTGACAAAAAAATGTTATAGTGATTGTTTTGTTGCAACATGTTCTTAGTGGTGGCAAGTTCTTTTAATTTTGTTGGATTTTGTTAGCGTGGTCGATTGTTATTATGTGCCATTTCTTCCATCATAACATTTGACTATTTGATTGTGACATGTTTGACAAATGGCTACTTCTATTGATGCATATTATCATGCTTTTAAGATTCAATTGACCTTGCAAAAGAAGTTTCAATTAATTGCTCCAAATACTAAGATTTGTTGATCACTTGCATGTACTATTGAGTAAAATGAGGTTATAGAAAGGAAAAATAGGCATATTGCAAAAGTTGTAAAACTATTGATGATTGAAAAGGATATGCCTAAGTATTTTGGTTTGAGATTGTTCATATTGTTGTCTATATTATTAAGAAAACTTCCACAATTGCAGATTTGATCCTTGAAGATCGTTTTACACGTAAGAAAATTGATATGTTGCACATCTGAAGGTATTTGATTGTACTACATATATTCATATGCTAGATGAGTTGAGAAAGAAATCGGACCCAAAGGATGAGAAATGTATCTTCATTGGATACTTTATTGAGTAGGGTATCATTGTCTTATAGCTATGTCAATGGTGAGTTGAGAGTGAGTAGGGATGCTATTTTTTATGAGATTTGTGGTTGATATACATTTAGTAGAGATAAATTGGATGATATTGATGATTATGATAGTCATGTGGAGACAAAAAATTAAGAATCACTGACCCTAGTGGACTAGAGACATCATCTTTGGTAGTATATATATAGTCAATCCTTGGGAAACCAAGGAGTAGCCTCACATCTTCAAGTGCATCTACTGCTATTTCGGGTAATGACAAAGGGAAGAAAAATGTATTAGGTGGTAATTATGCATCTACTAGTGATTCAATTCTTGATCAAGGCTCTAGTGGATTAGACAGTTTGGATGGTGAGCTTGATATTCCTTTAGTGAGGACACTAGATATACAAAGAGAACATGGTAATGTAAAGGCTCATATTGAGTAATCTAGTGGTATGCACGTCTAGCAGGGTGAGATGTCATATTAGAAGATGTGGTTTTGAGGGCTATACAACTCACCATTATGCTTATATGGTAAAGCAGGTTGAGGGTGTTGAGTCCACTAGGTTTAAGAAGGCTTTGATCATGCTTATTGGGATGTAGTAATGGATAGGGGGATGTAGTTGAGGGTGTTGAGCCCACTTGTTTTGAGGAGACTATTGTTCATGCGTATTGGAATATAGTAATGGATGGCGGGATGGCTACACTAGAGGCTAATAGGACTTGGAATTTAGTACCAATTTCCAAGGGCAAGAAAGCTATCTATAAAATAAAGCATAATATAAATAGTTCTACTAGCAAGCAATAAGAATAGGCTAGTTGTTGTAAGTGGCGATACACAAACATATGGCATAGACTATGAAGAGACGTTCAATCCAATTGCTAGGATGGAAATTCTCAGATGTGTGATTGCTTTGGTAATAGCCAAAGGTTAGCCAAAGGTTGGAGTTGCTAGTAGCAAATAGATGGATGTGAAGAATTCTTTCTTACATGGTGATTTTCAAGAAGAGGTATATATGGAGCAACCAGTAGGTTATGAGGATTTAGAGCATCCCATGTATGTGCATAAGTTAAAGAAAACACTGTATGGGCTGAAGAAAGCACCTAGAGCATGGTTTGATAAGATTAGAGAGTACCTTGTCAACATTGCCTTTTATGTTTTTAATATAGGCCACTCTCTTTGTGTGAGAAATGATGATGTAGGTTTGAATATCATAGTTATCTACGTGGATAGCTTGATCATTACAAGTGATAGTGAAAGTGGGAGTGCTAATGTTAAAGGCCTTTTGAAACAAAAGTTTGAGATGAAGGATTTGGGGTAGTTGAGGTACTTTCTTGACATTGAGATGAGAAAATGCACTAATGGTATATGGTTGTTTCAAAAGCAGTATGGCTTGGATATGTTATCCAAATATAGAATGGCACCATATGAGCTTCTTTCAATGCCATTGGAGTAAAGTGTAAAGTTGAGTGCTAATGTATGGAGTTTGCTCTATATGAGTATCATAAGACCAGACTTGAGCTATGCTATTGGGCTTGTGAGTCACTTTATGCATGTACTTAAGAAGTCTCATTTGGATGCAATCAGACATATATTGAGATATGTGAAGTCCACCTTGCATTATTGGACTTTTTATGAAGCTGGTAAACATATATATAGATGTTTGAGTACACAAATGCAAATAAGGATACATAGGTGTTTGTAGACACAGATTTCAATTTAGATTCGTAGCATGCCTGGTATAAGTCTAAACGGATTCATGTTTTCTCTTAGTAGTGCAATGGTTACTTGGAATAGTAAAAAGCAACAGGTGGTTACTTTAATAGGTTTTTAATTGATGATTGATGGGTTCGTGATTGAGAGGTCGAAAAGTTGGTGATGATTGATGATTGATGATTGACAACAAGTTGGAATTTGAAAAGTTCAAGTAGTGGGATGAATTGAGGTTGATGGGTTAATAGGTTGATAATTGAGGCGTTGGGATCTTGAGAGTCCACAAGTTTAAGCTTTGAGCATTGATGGCATTAGAGCCAATATGGTTTAAAAAATAACACTTGTAAGAAAATGATTAAGTTGTTAATTAGTAGAGGTTTAAAAAGAATGCATCCTCTAAATTTTGCCATTTGAACGTGATTAATGAGAGAATATATTATTCATTTAAGAGATTGACCATTAAATGCCTAAGGATGTTAAATCATGTCAAGGGTCACTTTTCGGCCACTATTCCTTGTTGTATCGTTAAATATTCTACTATCACATTTTCCACCAAAATCATACATATTTTTTCTCTACTTTCATTTGAACCATCCTTCTCTCCTCTTCTCTTTGTTTCTTAGTTCTTAAAGAAGATTATACTTTGATGTAAATTTTCTCACCAAAATCACATCCGTCCCCATTGGTCTCCCTTCATTTCCTTTCATAAACTCTTGAGAAGTGATCAACAATCAAAAGAGTCTCTACCCAGAGGATCAGCGCCACTTAGTTGCTTACTTAGCTATAGAGATACGGGCCTTCATGGACATGAAATGAGATCAACTCATCAGTTTTCAGCAGACCCAACTAGGTTGGGACATCCAAGCTACATCTCTATATCCCCTAAGTCATCCGTTTGGTAAGATATTCTTTCAACCAAATCTAAGCTTTTTCTTCCATCTCTTCAACTTGATTCATAAGAAAATGGTTAAAAGAGACTTATGGTGTTGACATAAATTGGTAGGGATATATATACTAAGGATGAACCTTAAGCTTAAAAAATGAAAAGTGAAAAGATTTACCTTGATCTCAACACTTGAAAATAAAATATTTTCATTATACACTTGTAATATCAACTTTTTAGCAACACTAATGGATAAGACAAGGGTAATATATTATAATTAGAAGAAAGGAAGTAATTTGATTTTTGGGAGACAGAAACATTAATTCAAACAATCTTGCTACTACTGGTAAATCTCCTCCTTTTTAAAATGTTTATTATTCATTTTTAAATTTATTAAAATATTAAAAAATTAACCTAGTAATAGATGAAAGTATAACTGATATTATGCATCATATCCACTTTAGCACTAAGAGGATTTCATGTGTACAAAATGCTTTGGAGAATATGAAGGATACGACTTTTTACTTGATATTAGCTCTTGCAAGTCCTTTTCTCATCATACCCTTAACTATGATTTTTAATAGCACCATTGTGTTTCAATATCCTCAACTGTGATTCTTAGTAGCACTATCAAATTTCAATACCTAAATGGTGGTTTGATATTATGGAATGATGCTACTCATGTTATCCTATCCTTACTAATCTCTTAAGATCTATCCCCTTGATTTGTAGGAAGAAATAGAAAGGACTTCACTCTATTTGTTTCTCTTAGAACTCTACTTCCAATGTAGAGTGATTTTATGATTGAAAGCATTACTATACTATTGATGTCTTATCCCTATAAATCTTTCTTCAAATGTAATATATCTCACATTTCACAAAAAAAAATTCCATCAAAATAGTCCTTGTGATTATAGATCTCCTTCACTCTATAGCATTCATGATCTTATTCATTTTTAAAAAATAATTTAAGAGTATTATATGATATTATACAAACATTTCTACATGAAATAATATGGACTTTTGATAAGTCAATGGAGTTACATAAATAAATTATTAGTAGTCCTTTATATAATAGTATAAAATTTTGATAAATCAATGGAGTTGAATAAATAAGCCATTAACAGTCAAATTCTTATAAGAAATCTATGATAGTAGATATAATTATTTAATATCTCTTTAATATTTTTCTATAGCTCAAAAGGATAGAATATATTATTTAGCAAATATAAACTATATTTCATAACTCTTCAAAAAGATACTCTCTCTAAAATAAAAATAATTTAGTGATTTGATAGAATGATTATTTTAAAAAATAGTAAAATGAATATATTATCCCAAAAAATTACTATTTAACACTCTTATTTATTTTTAAAGCTCGTTTTGGATTCAAAATATGTAATGATAGATAGGAAAAATAGTAAAGGAATAGCCCAAAAATTTTCAAGCCTTATTATGCTTAAGATACATTTCAAAATAAATTAAAAACATTTGCAATATTTTTCACCTCACTTGCTATAAGATATTTTAAGGCTAAAAATAAGTTTAAAAATGACAAAATGTAATGGAGACCTAGCTAGCCTAACTAAGGAAGAGAAGAGAGAGAAAGATTGCAGGAGAAGAAGAGGAGAGAGAAATATAGGAAGGAGAGAGAGAGAGAGAGAGAGAGAGAGAGAGAGAGAGAGAGAGAGAGAGAGAGAGGTCATGAGAGTTGAAGAGAGGTGGAAGAGAGATTTCTTGATAATTCCATGATGCCTGAGGAAACCCTCTTACACCTTTTATACCATTAGTGTGACTGGTATTTTCTTGTATGCCCGGATCATTACAAACCATCCCGTCTCATGAAGTTTTTGTCCTCAAAAACAAGGGAGGAATAGGGAGAGGGGAGGCTACAGAGTGCTACTCTACGTGTGATACAAGGGCAATAAGCAAGGGCGTCCATGCCATGAAAACAAGGCCCTGGATGGAGTGGACAGTGTGCAGTCCAGGATGGGTATGCTATAGGAAGTCAGCCATAACTTTGGGTAGAAGACTTCGAACAGGATGAGTGAGGTGTTATTGCGGAGCCCACAAGATATACTTTCAGCCATGTGGGTAAGCTGGGGCTGAAAATAATTCGGGACCAAAACTGTTGCAAAACAAGTGGCTGTCCAAAAGCAGACGAGTATGCTATCCAAGACAAGAATGCTGTAGGAGAACATCCATAACTTCCCGTAGGAAACTCCGATCGGGACAAATGAGGTGTCCTTGCAGAGCCCTTGAGATGTACTTTCAGCATGTGTAGGTAAGATGGGGTTGAGAATAACTCAAGACCAAAACTGGTGCAAAATAGATGGTTGTCCAGAAGCAGGTTGTAGTCCAAATAGGGGCCAAGTGTGGTCAAGATCCAACCAATGCAACCTCCTTGAGGTGGGAAAACTCATCCAAAATAGAGGCCGGGCGCCAAGAAGCTTCGTTTAGAGGTAGGCCTGGCCATTTGAACAAGTACTCATGAATGGACTGAGTATGAAGTTGCTTTTCACGCTGTCCTATGAACATTTTAGGCACATAGTGAATAAGGCCCTCTTCATCCATGGGGGCCAGTTCCTCCACATAATCTTTGGGTGTGCCTATGAATGACTTTCATTGGCTCACATGGAATACATTATGTATCTTAGTGTTAGGGGGGAGTTGGAGGTGGTAGGCCAAGTCTCTGACTTTCTTAAGGATTGTGTAGGGCCCATAGTAATGATGTGCCAACTTGTTGCAAGAGCCATCTTTAAGTGTAGCATAACGGGACTTGGGGACCTTGAGGAGTACCAATTCGCCTTCTTGGAAGTCAAGAGGGTGCCTCTTTGCATCCACATGGAGCTTCATATGCTCTTGAGCCTTTTTGAGATTGACCTTGCATTGTTGAAGTAAGGCCTGCATGCGGTCCAAATCTTCTTTCCCAAGGGGGTTAAGCTTCTCACTGAAGACCACGGTGGGGAGGGGCTGTTGAGATATCGAGCTCCAGTCGTGATACGCCAGGGTGACCGTTGTGTATTTATGTCACCGACTTGTCAGTTGCAGACGCGGTTGGTACACCGCCCATGAATAATAGCTACATGATAGCTATCCTTATCTACTCTAGTTAGTGGCTCAGTTAGTATGCCACCTTAGTTAGTTGAGTTTGGTTTGAGACCCATATATAGGGTTCTTCTATTTCTTTTGTAAGAGAGTTCTTTTGGCTTACACAACTAAGAAGAGGAAAACTGTTTTCAGCCTCCACCCTTGTGTGTATTCCCCCATTGTGCAAGCAAGAAAGCTTCAAGTGAGACTCCTTCCTTCTCTCCCACAATCTTGACATGGTATCAGAGCCTTGTTCGTGGTAAGGAGCTCAAGAAAGCAAGCCAAGCTCGCGGTGTTTTGGTAAGAGGAGCAGTGTTGCTTTCATTTTCTGTTTTGGAAGCAGATCTTTGCAGGTAGCACAGTCGGAAATTGCAAGAGTGCATTGTCTCAGGTAGAGATGCCCTTCGCGGTTTTTTTGATTTGAGGCCATTTCGGGGCCTGTTTTGGAGGCGGAAGTTTTCTGCACGCACTCAGGAAAAGGCCCAGTTTTATGCTGTGCGACCACTGTTCTACAGGTCGGTGAAAACTTACCACAGAAATTGCATCGTATGCTTATGTGCAGAGACATTGGGAGTTACAGAATCATCCTTGATTCCTGTTTATGCAAAATCGTCACTAGGAAGTGACTATGTGGTCAAATACCACTTTCGCCAGTTTTGCAGATTTGCCCTTGTGAGGGTGAAGTTGTGTTTTTTGCAGTGACAGAATTTTTTACAGTATTCTGTAATGGCGTCTGATTCTCTTTCACAGATTGTCACTGAAAAGCTTGACAAGAACAACTTCCAGGCATGGAAGTTTAGAATGACGAATTTCCTTATGGGAAAAGGATATTGGGAATTTGTTGCAGGAAATGAAGAAGAACCAGTTCTTCCTGATGTTCCCAATCAACAGCAAATGCAGGCATTTAAAGCATGGCATGAGAGAGCCAGGAAAGTTATGTATTGGCTGTCTATCAGCATTTCAGACTCTATGATTGTGCATATTCAGGATGCAAGTACGCCAAAGGAGGCATGGGATACTTTGTCAAAAATGTATAGCACAAATACGCAAGCCAGGAAAATGCAGCTCAAGCAAGAGTTGCATAATGTGCAAAGAGAAAATATGAGCATCAATGACTACCACATGAAGGTGAAGAAGATTGCAGATGCACTTGCTTCCATTGGGTCGCCAGTGGAAGATGATGATTTAGTTTCTATGACCTTGAATGGTCTAGGAAAGGATTATGCACAGTTTCGGACATCCATTTCAGTTCCTGAAAGATTTCCTGATTTTGAGGAGTTGATTGCTCTTCTAATTTCTGAGGAGCAGAGAAATGGTGGTGCATCTTCTTCAGGAGGAACTTCAAAAGAAGCTGTCTTCTACTCAAATGCCGGTAGAGGTAGAGGCAGAGGTAGAGGAGGCCGATTTGGAGGCCGTGGTAGAAATCAGAATATGCAGCAAACTCAAGAAAACCAGTCCTATGGAGGAGGACGTGGTAACTCTAGAGGCAGGGGGAGCCAAAGAGGTCGTGGTGGATGGCAAAGAGGCCAAAATGCAAACAGTAATGTTGAATGCTACTACTGTGGTAAAATGGGTCATATGGCTAAAGACTGCTATAAAAAGCAGAATGACATCATGAATGGGAAATTGCAACAAGGGAATTATGCATCTTCTAATAGACAGGGTGATGACAGAAATGAGCGTCTTTTTATGGTGCAGCACATGAACAATTCTGTGACAAGTGCAGAAAAAAGCAATGATGTATGGTATGTTGACTCAGGTGCATCAAACCACATGACAGGTCATGCAGAATGGATGGAGGATGCAAGAAAAATGGAAAAACGAGGATTTGTGGAGACTGGTGATGATACTGCACATCCTATTGTGCAGATTGGAAAAATTCCTTTGTCTATGCAGGATGGGAAAAAGAAATACCTGTCCGATGTATTTCATGTCCCGAATATCACCAAGAATCTGGTTTCTGTTGGTCAAATGGTTGAGCAGGGCTTGCAGGTCAGATTTAATCCTCATGGATGCTTTGTTGAGGATATGAAAAATAAAGGTCGCTTGATAGCAAAAGGAAAGAAGAAGGGCAGAATGTTTACGTTGGATGCAGACATGTCTGAATTGAGTGCAGCAATGTTTGCACATGGGACCGGTGTAGTTGCAGATATTGATATCTGGCATAAATGCATTGGTCATGTTAATGTACACCGACTTAAATCAATGCAGGCCCAAAATATTGTTGCAGGATTGCCCAAATTCAAGGTTGCAGAAATGCATAAGGTATGTGAAGCCTGTCAGGTTGGAAAACAGGCAAGGAAACCATTTCCTAGACATGTTCAAGAGAGTGAGAAGCCATTGGAATTAATCCACTTTGATGTGTGGACTACTAAAGCTGCATCTCTTAGAGGCTGTCATTATTTTGTCACTTTTATTGATGACTATAGCAGAAAAGTTTGGGTGTATTTTATGAAAAAGAAAAGTGAAGTTTTTGGGCATTTCAAAACTCTTAAAGCTATGGTTGAAAAAGAAACAAGCATGCAGATAAAATGCCTAAGGTCAGATGGAGGGGGAGAGTACCTCTCAAATGAGTTTGCAAGGTTCCTGCAGGAGCATGGCATAAAGCAGCAATATTCATGCAGTCATACCCCACAACAAAATGGAATTGCAGAAAGGAAAAACAGGCATATTGGAGAGGTATCTCGTGCCTTGCTCAATGAAAAAGACTTGCCTGATTTTTATTGGGCTGAAGCAGTTGCTACAGCAGTCTACATAATGAACAGGACTCCCACTGCAGCAATACATGGAATGACTCCAGAGGAGAGGTATACTGGTAGGAAACCAGATATTTCTCATTTGAAATTTTTTGGTTGCATTGCCTATGTACATGTGCCAGATGAGTTGAGATCCAAGTTGGATCCAAAAGCTGAGAAGTGCATCTTTATTGGTTACTCTCTGCAGCAAAAAGGGTATAGATGCTATAACCCTTCTACTCGTAAGTTTACAGTGAGCAGAGATGCTGTTTTTGATGAGATGAGTAGCTGGTATAAACCAGTAAATGTGATTGATGATGTAGATGCACAAAATGGTAATGCTGCACAGAATTCACAGCAGCAGTCACAAAATATTAGTGAACCTAGAGCGTCCTCTAGCAGTGGTTCACATTCTTCGCCATGGACAGGCAGATTGAGATCAGGAGAATCTTCTCAAAGCAATGTAGATAGTGGTATGCAGGTATCACGAAAAGGAAAAGAGAAGGTTGATCAGCCCATGTTTGATGTGAATGCAGGTCACTCTTATGTGGATGGTGAGTCCAGTGGCTCAAAACAGAGCATTGATGATGAGTTGGGTATTCCTTCTATTGTTACACCTGGAGTAAGGAAGACTAGGGATGTTTTGAGAGCACCTGGGAGTGAACCTACTTTGCGCAGGTCTACGAGAGCTAGGTATCCTGTGGATAGGCTGAAATATAATGGATTTACAGCCATTCACTATGCATATATGGTTAAAGTGATACAGGAACCAGAACCCACTTCTTTTGAGGAAGCCATGGGAAAAGAAAAATGGGAGAAAGCCATGGATGAAGAAATGGATGCCTTGGAAGCAAATGCTACATGGGAATTGGTACCTTTGCCTAAAGGTAAAAATGCAATTGGCTGTAAGTGGGTTTATAAGGTGAAGCACAATGCAGATGGTTCTGTGAACAGATACAAGGCAAGACTAGTAGTCAAGGGGTATGCACAAACATATGGCATTGACTATGAAGAAACATTCAGTCCGGTTGCAAGGATGGCAACCGTAAGAGCAGTCATTGCTATGGCTGCATCAAAGGGATGGTCTTTACATCAGATGGATGTAAAGAATGCCTTCTTTCATGGTGATTTGCAAGAAGAGGTCTATATGGAGCAGCCACCAGGTTATGTACATGTTGTTTATCCTGAGTTTGTTTGCAGGTTGAAGAAAGCCTTGTATGGCTTGAAGCAAGTACCTAGAGCATGGTCTGACAAGATAGGACAGTATCTTGTCACTATTGGCTTTCAGATTTCCAAGGCAGATTTCTCACTTTATGTGAGAAAAACAGAGAAAGGTATTATGCTACTTGTCATTTATGTTGATGATTTGATTATGACAGGTGACAGTGATGAAGATATCCTTCATGTGAAAATGCTATTGAAGCAGAAGTTTGAGATGAAGGATTTGGGAGAGCTGCGTTATTTCTTGGGCATTGAGGTGATTAGATCACCAAGTGGGATACAGCTCTTGCAGAGGCAGTATGGATTGGACATGTTATCCAAATATGGGATGACAGGCTGTAAGCCTATTTCAGTTCCTTTGGAGTAGAATGTAAAGCTGAGCACAGATGCAGGTGAGCTTCTAGAAGACCCTGCTATGTACAAACGCATAGTAGGAAGCTTGATTTATATGACTATTACCAGGCCAGATTTGAGCTATGTTGTTGGATTGGTAAGTCAGTTTATGCAGGCTCCAAGGAAACCGCATTTGGATGCGGCTAGACGCATACTTAGGTATGTGAAGTCCACATTGCAGTATGGACTATTTTATGAGACTGGGGTTCAGATACAGTTGCATGGATATACTGATGCTGATTGGGCTGGTAGCATTTCTGATAGACGATCTACCAGTGGATATGTGTTCTCTTTTGGGAGTGCTGCAGTCACTTGGAGCAGCAAGAAACAGCCTACAGTTGCCTTGTCCAGCACAGAGGCTGAGTACAGGGGTGCAGCAATGGCTGCATGTGAGGTAGCTTGGTTGCATAAGCTACTTTATGATATGCATGAGTCTACAGATGGGCCAGTTGTCATTTATTGTGACAACATGAGTAGTATACACTTGGCAAATAACCCAGTCTATCATGCTAGAACAAAGCACATTGAGGTGCATTATCACTATGTGCGAGAGAGGGTTTTACTAGGTCTTATTGATCTAGTTTATGTCAGCACAGAGGATCAGGTAGCTGACATATTCACGAAGGCATTGGGCGCAGAGAAGCTGCGCAAGTTCAGCGACATGCTTGGTGTGCAGGAATTGGGATTGAGCTCGAGGGGGAGTGTTGAGATATCGAGCTCCACTCGTGATACGCCAGGGTACCGTTGTGTATTTATGTCACCGACTTGTCAGTTGCAGACGCGGTTGGTACATCGCCCATGAATAATAGCTACATGATAGCTATCCTTATCTACTCTAGTTCGTGGCTCAGTTAGTATGCCACCTTAGTTAGTTGAGTTTGGTTTGAGACCCATATATAGGGTTCTTCTATTTCTTTTGTAAGAGAGTTCTTTTGGGTTACACAACTAAGAAGAGGAAAACTGTTTTCAGCCTCCACCCTTGTGTGTATTCCCCCATTGTGCAAGCAAGAAAGCTTCAAGTGAGACTCCTTCCTTCTCTCCCACAATCTTGACAGGGGCACCCAATAACCATACAATGCCTCAAAGGGGGATACTCCAATACTCGAATGAGTGGAGTTGTTGTAAGCAAACTCAGCCAAATGTAGCCACATATCCCAAGCATTTTGCACATCATGACAAAAATATCTCAAGTAGGTCTCAAGCCACTTGTTACCTGCTCAGTCTGCTCGTCCATTTGGGGATGATAAGCTGTAGATGGAGCTAGTTTGGGTCCCTATGGAGCTGAAAACTATCTGCAAAATTGACTCATAAATTTGGTATCTCAGTCATGCACTATGACATGTGGCAATCCATGAAACCTAAATACATGCTCCATAAATTGAGTGGCAACTTGAGATGTTGTAAACTGAGATTTTGTAGGGATGAAATGGGCTGATTTAGTGAGGCGGCCAACTACCACATAGATGTTGTTCCAGCCCTTCTTGGTTGTAGGCAACCCGGTGATGAAGTCCATCGTAATGTGGGTCCATTTTCCCTCCGGTATAGGCAAAGGTTGCAGTAATCCACCCGGTTTAAGAGTGCTATCCTTATTTTGCTGACAAGGCATACATCTAGACATGAAGTCTTTAACATCCCGCCATAGGCCTTTCCAATGGAAGCTTTTTGCAATGCGGTCATACGTCTTAAACACCCCTAAGTGACCAGCAATCGGAGAAGAAAACATCTCTTCAAGTATCTGTTGAGTAAAAGGGGAGGCAAGGGGAATCACAATACAGCCATGTTGTTAGATATGATCAATGCCCCACCCTCATTAGGTGCTACCAATGATCCATGGTGCTCAAAGTTGTAAGGCCCCCATTATGAGGAGAAGCCAAATGTGAGCCCGGACATTGGTTGAGTCCTGACTTGTATATCAGATGAGGTCTATGTGACCGGATGGCAAAAAGGTGACTGTTGTGGGTCTAATCTTTGGGTTAGACGGAGTGGTTAAGCTGGTAGCAACTCGAGGCACATTGCATTGAGTTGCGTGGTAAGGGAGTTAAAAGGGGCCCCTATTGTGGGGTCCGGGGGCCGCGGAAGCGGCCCCTGGCTGGGGGGTCCCAGGGGGGCCAGCGGCCCCCTTGGCGGGGGTCCGGGGGCAGCGCCCCCGGCCCGATGGTAAAGGGAATATTCCCTGGAATATTCCCTGGCCGACTAGTGGAGGCTCATATGGTAGGTCGGTCAGCAGGCCGACCTGACGACCTTCGCGGGCTATAAAAGCTAAACCCCTTCGCAGCCATCTCACACTCATCTTTCACCCAGTCAGAGTTGTTGTTCCAGCTAGCCTTAAGCTCTTCACCTATCTTCTGTCTAGATCGCCATCTAAGCTTCACACAGTGGAAGCGCACGGGTGGACAGAGCCATCTTTGTATCAGTTGTTTGGAGTTAAAGAATTTTACTGATTCTCCTCTTATCTGTTGTGTACTCTCTATCTCTTTCTCAGATTCTGTTCGCTGCGCCGTGTAATATTTTACATGGTATCAGAGCCCAGGGGGCTCTAGAGATCGGAGAGCGTGCAAGAGGCAAAGGCTTCAACAGCAAAGAGAAACGATGTCGACTCCGGGAAGCAGTTCTGGCGCATCAGGAAGCGGTGCAGGAGGTGGTGCTGCTGTAGCGGCTATTCAAACACTGAGGATTCGTCCACCAACCTTCAGCGAAGGCAAGTTAGATGGTACAAACTACACCTTGTGGAAGTTCAAAATTACAACTATCCTTGATTCTTATGAGCTTCTGGAGACTGTGCTGGGGACTGACGCAGAACCACAGCCTACCCCTGACCCATCAAATCCTAGTGTGATGATTCCTCCGAATGCAGATCTTCTACGAGCTTGGAAACGAAGGAATGCAGATGCATTGTGTGCCTTAGTTACAAGCTGTTCTGACAGTGTTTTGACTCTGATTCAGCATACAACCAAAGCGTCAGAGGCTTGGAATGTACTAAGGAGTCAGTATGAAACACGAAACCAAACAAGGATTCAAAACTTGGAGAATCAACTAGCAGCGGAGAAGTTTGCTGAAGGAGAGACGGTTGAAGCATTCATCACTCGGATTAAGAATCTGCGCGACCAGATGGCTGGCGCTGGGATACAAAAGACTAGCGAAGAGCTAGCTCGGAGGTGTCTTCGGATTTGTCCACAAAAGTTTGATGGACTAGTAACTGCCCTTAATACTCAGGTGAGACCTCAAGCTTTGACTTTTGAGGAGTTTTGTGCATTATTAATGGAGGAGGAGTTGAGGCTGAAAGCCCGAGAAGGAAGCAACAATGGAGATGCTGCATTCTCTGCCAATGCAAAAGGCAAAGGTGTTTCCTCCACCAAAAATGATGGTGACAAAAAGAAAAAGGGCGGCAAGAAGAAGTTTCAAGGAGAGTGCTTCTACTGTAAGAAGAAAGGACATGCAATTGCAGATTGTCGTGTCAAGAAGGCAGATGAAAAGAATGGTACCCTTAAAACTAAAGGGAAAGAGACAGCCAATACGGCTGAAGCAGAGTTGGAATTATTCATGGCGACCATTGAGGAAGTGTGCTCCTCGGCGCAAGAAGAATCTACCACTGACTCTTGGGTGTTGGATAGTGGGGCCTCCCGTCACATGACCAACAAGAAAGGTCTATACAGTTCTATGCAGCCTCTACAAGAATCCATCACTGTGACGGTTGGAAATGATGCTAAATGCCCTGCTGCGGGCACAGGTACTATTTCTTTTGTTGCTGCAAATGGTGAAGTCAAAAAGCTTTCAAATGTGTTGTATGTTCCCGAAATCAGGAGAAATCTCTTATCAGTTGCTGCCATAACTGATCTTGGTCATGAAGTGAGGTTCAAGAAGACAGGTGCAGAAATTATTGATAGTGCTGGCACAATTGTTGGCAAAGGAGAAAGAAGGAACAACCTGTATGAGCTAAGTGCTCTTACAGCCACCGCTGGAGTGGGCACAAGTAAGCTTTGGCATGAAAGGTTTGGACACATCGGATTTGCAGTATTGAAGGAGATGCAAAAGCAAGGTATGGTTGCTCACCTACCTACAATAACCGAATTGAAGGAACCATGTGAAGCTTGTATGATGGGCAAGCAACAGAGAAAGGCATTTCCACAAGAAAGCAAGAATAGAGCACATGCTCCTCTAGAGTTGGTGCATGCTGACTTGTGTGGTAAGATGCCTACACAGGCCTTGGGGGGATCTTCTTATTTTATGTTGATTGTCGATGACTACAGTAGGAAGATGTGGGTGTACTTCCTTCGTGATAAGGCTCAAGCTTTTGGTAAGTTTAAAGAATGGCTAATACTTGTTGAGAATGAAACAGGGAAAAGTGTGAAGAAATTTAGAACAGATGGTGGTGGTGAGTTCAACTCAAAGGAGTTTGAAGGCTTTTGCAAGAGCAAAGGGATCAAGCGTCAATTGACGACGCCTCACACACCTCAGCAGAATGGTGTTGTGGAACGCAGGAATCGTACCATTGTGGAGATGGCAAGATGCATGCTAAAGGGCAAGGGATTGCCTAACCATTTTTGGGCTGAAGCTGTTAATACTGCAGTCTACATTCTAAATCGGAGCTACACAAAGGCTCTCAAGGGAAAAACACCTCATGAGGCTTACACTGGTAAGAAACCATCTGTTTCACATTTCAGAATTTTTGGATGTGAATGTTATGCACATGTTCCAGATGAGAAGAGAAACAAGTTACAACCAAAAAGCAGAAAATGTATCTTCTTGGGTTATAGTGATGAGCAGAAGGCTTACAAGTTATATGACCAAGAGGCAAAGAAGATCATCGCGAGCCGTGATGTGGTGTTCAAGGAGGAGCCGCATACAGTGGAGGAGGAGAAGGCAAGGTCTTCCACTTTATCATCAAGCGAAGAAGTAGTCCACTATGAACCTGTCCCGAGAGCTATCCCTATCCTTAAGGAGGAGGAAGCATCATCTTCAGATGATGAGGAAAAAGTTCACCAACCTGACATCACCCCACCGGAAAAGCCATTGCCGCGCTGGGTGAAGCAGCTCTATGACCACAATAATCCTAGGCCTGCATCTGTTGAGGAGAAGGCAGACGGACCAAGGAGGTCTCAGAGAATAGAGGAGCAAAGGAGGGCTTCTGCTCACATAGTCAACATGGCCTTGATGGTTGAGATTATGAGAGAAGTAAAGGAGCCAACTGACTTAGAAGAAGCACTTGCAGATCCATCATGGAAGGCTGCTATGCAGGCGGAGTATGACAGCATAATGAAGAATGACACTTGGGAGCTAGTGGATCGGCCAGCAAAGCGGAAGATTATTGGCACCAAGTGGATCTGGAAGGTAAAGTACAAGACTGATGGTACCTTAGAAAAGTACAAAGCTAGACTGGTTGCCCAAGGATTTTCACAAGTTGAAGGGTTTGATTTTCAAGAGTCATTTGCCCCAACTGCCAGAATGACCACTATTCGCACGGTACTTGCAGTGGCTGCCCACAAGAAGTGGCCAGTGTACCAAATGGATGTTAAGTCAGCGTTCTTAAATGGTGACCTCAAGGAGGAGGTGTACGTGGCTCAGCCACCAGGGTTTGAGGCCCCCCATTCTGAGAACAAAGTGTGTAAACTGAAGAAGGCATTGTATGGGCTGAAACAAGCCCCCAGAGCATGGTACCAGCGGATAGATAGGTTCTTTTTAAACCTAAACTTCAAAAGATGTGCCTCAGATGCTAACTTGTATGTTTACAGGGATGGTAAAAAGTCTGTAGTGATTGTCCTATATGTGGACGACCTTCTTATTACAGGTGACTATGAAGATATGATCAACCAAACTCGAAAGGCTTTGAGTTTTGAGTTTGAAATGACAGACTTGGGCTTGCTGCACTATTGTTTGGGGATTGAAGTCTGGCAAGAGCCAGGAAAGATCTTCATCTCTCAGAAGAAGTATGCATGGGAGATCTTGAAGGCATTTGGCATGACCGAGTGCAAGGAGATAGCTACACCTATGGAGGTGAATGTAAAGTTATCCGTTGAGGATACATCAGCACTAGCAGACATTGGGAGGTATAGGAGGTTGGTCGGCAGTCTAATCTACTTGTGTAACACCAGACCAGATATCAGTTTTGCTATTGGTGTTTTGAGCAGGTTCTCAAACAAACCTCATGAGAGTCATTAGAAGGCTGGGATGCGGGTGCTCAGATACTTGAAGAAAACTCTTGACTATGGTATCACATACAGTTTCGGAACTTCTCTTGTGGGGAACTGTGACTCAGATTGGGCAGGAGACATTGATTCCAGGAAGTCAGTTTCTGGTTATTGTTTCTCTTTGGGTTCAGGAATTTTCTCTTGGATTAGTAAGAAGCAACCAACAGTGGCATTGTCTTCTACCGAAGCAGAGTACAAGGCAGCTTGTTTTGCTGCATGTGAGGCCGTATGGTTGAGAAGGATTCTATGGCATATGGGAGTGCAGGATGAAGAACCAACTGTGCTGAGATGTGACAATCAGAGTTGCATCGCCATTGCCAAAAATCCAGTGTTTCATGCACGCACCAAAGATATAGAGATCCAGTATCACTATGTGCGTGATTTGATGGAGGATGGGATAGTGGAATTGGTCTACTGTCCAACAGAGGAGAATGGAGCAGATATCTTCACCAAAGCACTTACGAAGGATCTGCTTCAAGTTCATCTTCAGAGACTCGGCATTGGGCCGAGGAGATAGTTCACCTATGGGTGGACATTGAGGGGGGGTGTTAGATATGATCAATGCCCCACCCTCATTAGGTGCTACCAATGATCCATGGTGCTCAAAGTTGTAAGGCCCCCATTATGAGGAGAAGCCAAATGTGAGCCCGGACATTGGTTGAGTCCTGACTTGTATATCAGATGAGGTCTATGTGACCGGATGGCAAAAAGGTGACTGTTGTGGGTCTAATCTTTGGGTTAGACGGAGTGGTTAAGCTGGTAGCAACTCGAGGCACATTGCATTGAGTTGCGTGGTAAGGGAGTTAAAAGGGGCCCCTATTGTGGGGTCCGGGGGCCGCGGAAGCGGCCCCTGGCTGGGGGGTCCCAGGGGGGCCAGCGGCCCCCCTGGCGGGGGTCCGGGGGCAGCGCCCCCGGCCCGATGGTAAAGGGAATATTCCCTGGAATATTCCCTGGCCGACTAGTGGAGGCTCATATGGTAGGTCGGTCAGCAGGCCGACCTGACGACCTTCGCGGGCTATAAAAGCTAAACCCCTTCGCAGCCATCTCACACTCATCTTTCACCCAGTCAGAGTTGTTGTTCCAGCTAGCCTTAAGCTCTTCACCTATCTTCTGTCTAGATCGCCATCTAAGCTTCACACAGTGGAAGCGCACGGGTGGACAGAGCCATCTTTGTATCAGTTGTTTGGAGTTAAAGAATTTTACTGATTCTCCTCTTATCTGTTGTGTACTCTCTATCTCTTTCTCAGATTCTGTTCGCTGCGCCGTGTAATATTTTACACATGTGTCCAAATAAGACCATTATGGAGCTGATATTGGGAGTTGGCATCCATAACACCTTGCCGTAATTTCTAAAAACGAGGGCTGAATTTAGCATCAAGCAAGTAAGCCTCTTGGAGTTCTTCTATCCAATCATGATGGAGTTCGATGATAGATGAGACCTTACATGCCCACATGCAAGAGAGTGCATCAGCCACTACATTATTCTTGCCATGTGTGTGAGTAATCTCAAAGTCATAGTTTTGTAAGGTGGCTACCCATCTACACACAGTGGTCACTTTTCACTTTAAATTTACTGCCATACAAGTAGTGATGCCACTTTTTGATAGCATGAATGACTGCCAACTTCTCCTGATCATAGACATGCAACTATCTCTCTTTATCATCCAATTTGTGGCTCTCAAAGGCTATGACACCATGTTCTTGCAGGAAGACAGGACCAATACCCTATCCACTAGCATCACATTGAATGGTAAATTCTTTCGAAAAGTCAGGGCACACAAGAATGGGGCTTGAGATAAGCAATTCCTTCAGCTGGCTGAAAACTACGATCAGCCAAGGCATCCCAAAAGAAGGCTTCATGTTTCAGCCTGTCAGCCAATGGTGCTGCAATTGTAGCATAATGGTGGAAAAATCTCTGATAAAAGGAGGAGAGACCAAGAAAACTATGCAATGAGGTGGTGTTAGTGGGGTTGGGAAAGTCCCAAACACATTGCACTTTCTTAGGGTCAGCTTGGATGCCTTTCTCACTAACGATGTGTCCCAAGTACTCAACCTCAGTTTGCATAAAAACACACTTGCTTTCCTTGGCAAACAATTGATGCTCTCTTAGTATCTCAAAAACTTGCTTGACATGGTGTAAATGCTCATGCAGTGACTTGCTGTAAATGAGTATATCATCAAAGAATACCAACACAAATTGGAAAAGCCATGGTTGCAATATCTTATTCATGAGGCTCTAAAACGTAGCGGGGGGATTAGTGAGCCGAAATGGCATGACAAGGAAGTGGTACAAGCCACGATCAGTTTGGAAAGTTGTCTTAACTTCATCACCCTCTCTCATTCGTATCTGGTTTGTAGACGAATCTCAAATCAATCTTGGTGAAGTAGCAGACTCCCTTGAGCTCATCAATCAAGTCATCAATTCTAGGGATAGGATACCTATTTTTGACTGTGATATTATTGAGATCACAATAGTTAATGCACATTCGAAAGGACCCATCCTTTTTCTTGACCAATAGAACCGGGGAGGCATAAGGGGAAGAGCTAGGCTCAATGAATCCCATCTCAATGAGCTCCTTGACTTGCTTGGCTACTTCCTCTCGCTCACATTTAGAGAGTCAATACGTGGGTTTATTGACTAGTTTGGCATAGGGCTCCAAGTCAATCAGGTGGTCTACTTGCCTCTTAGTTGGGAGGGTGGGGGGGGGGGGGGGGTTGAAAGAGATCCTGATATTCAGCCGAGAGTGCCTTTAATGCTGCATCTTTCTTCCAAGAATTGTGCTAGTCATCAACATCCTTATTCAAATGCAAAACAAAGATCTGTGAGTGCTTCTCTAATTCCTTTTTCAGTTGTCTTGATGTTATAAGCTAAAAATCTACATTTTCTTTGATGCCTTCCAAATGTACAAGTTGCCCATGCATCACAAACTCCATGTACAGCTGAGAGAAGTCCATAGAAATCTTCCCCAACTGCTTCAGCCAATCATAGCCTAAGACAACATCCACGGGGCCCATATTAAGTGTAATTAGGTCCACCATTGCTGCATAATTTCTAGCCAGCTTGAGAAGAACTTGTGTGCAGACATGGGTGCTTATCTCTTCACTACCGTTAGGCACTTGGACTTTTAGAGGTTGCTGTAATTCAATAAGAATACATGTGAGATGGGAAAGGGTGGATTTGTTCACAAAACTGTGCGTGCTGCCAATATCTATGAGGATATATAAATTCTTGCCATTAATGTTTCCATGTACGCGGAGAGTGCTCGGGTTCCTAGAACCCATCCATGCATCCATGGAGATTGAGCAAATTGATATGGAGGTAAGTGGGGGGGGGGGGGGGGGGGGGGGTGGTAAATTATCAATTCCAGCCAAAGCCAAATGTGGGGTAGCTACCAGGGTCAAAAGGGAACCCATCCGAAGAATCATAAAATTGATCGGGGTCAAGATCCTCTTCAAATTCTGCATTTTCAGCATGTGTCATCATCAGTGGTGTGTCATGTGGGTCCTCATCCACTCTATCAAAATCTTCCAACACATACATGCTATTAAACCTAACAATGGCATTCTTAAATGGAAATTGGGACGCATGATCGGGCGAGCATAAACCCTTAGCCTTTTGGTCCTTGACATCATTCGGGAAATGAATCTTTGGCCATTCGAACTTAAGGCATTTCGATTCTTACTTTTACCATACTTTGTGTCACCTTTGGGTGGAGATAGTGTCCCAAAACTGCCATGTTTTCTCTTAGCATTAAAAATGGGATAAGTTGGTATATTGGGGCTGCCATTCAATGCATTGTTGTTGGGATAATTTCCAACATATGGGGGATGCCTAGTGGGGTATCTTTGCTGTCTTGAAATGGGATGCATGACCTCATTGTGGTGGTATGTCTTGGCATACCATTCAGCCAACTCTATGGCATCAAACAAGGTGACTGGATTTTGAGCCATTACATCAGTTGAGAGATTTGAATCCAGCCCATAAATGTATTTATGTAGTTTGGCCTTAACACTGACAGCTGGATAGATTCATAAACTGGTTAGTATACTTCCACACGGTGAGATTACACTGGTCAAAATGATACCATTGCCTTGCCAAATGTTCCTTCTCTACCGGGGAGACAAAAACTTGAACCATGTGTATCTTGAAATCCTCCCAATCATGAAAGTGCTGGTTTTCCCTTTGAATGTACCTCCATGTCAGAGAGAGAACTAGGGAGAGAGAATATTGCAGAAGAGAGAGAAATACTGCAGGAAGAGAGAGAAGAAGAGTGATGAGGAGAGAGAAAGACTAGATTTAGAGAGAGAAAGATAGGAAAGAAGGGGAAGCCATAGAAGCTGTGAGCAAGAAGGGAGAGAAAGTCTGTAATTGTATTATTGTGTCAAAAAGATGTGTAAAATTACATGTCCTCTCCTTTTATACCAATGTGAGTGTGACATGGCATAATATCAATATTATTTACACTAATTCCTTATTCTCAACTTCTTACAATAGTCCATGCAATGGTGACTTCAGCCTCATATGCTTCAGTCATACAGAGCATGGTGATGCCTGAGAGGCTTATGGAAGAGTTAGTGAATACCATCATGATGATCATGCTTCCAGTTGTACTTGACTTTGACCTTATGAAAGTTGATCCAATGCATGGCAGCGATACCACTTTTCCTTTTGATCCGGGTGGCTACAGGCTAATCTTGACCCTCTGCATAGACTAGTACTGCTCTTGTCCCATGTTATCCATTGTAGCAGAGAGATGAAGATCGTGACAAGAAATGAAGTAGAGATCTTGGTTGCACCATGAAAGCTTGAAGATAAGCTTGAAAGTTGAAGAAGAAGAAGACTCACTTTTGGAGAGTAACCCCATTTAGACCTCTGTCAAGTTCTGTAGTGACCTCCTTCACCCAAAACCCCTAAAATTTTACCTCAAAGTTGAAAACAAGCTGTCATTTTTGGTCTCCTTAACTCCAAATTTAACTGAGCCTCCTGCCATAGCTTGTGTAGAGTCCAATAAAGCTGCCATGTCTAGTACTTCTTGACTGCTGTGGTTCTTCAATGCTATACCTATGCACAGTAAGGTTTCCTGAAACTGACAAGAAACTAAATGTAAAGAAGGAGAGATAAATGAAGGATCTAAAAACTAAACTCTGATACCAGTTGTCAGAGAGAGAACTAGGGAGAGAGAAAGAGGAGAGAGAAGACTACAAAGAGAGAGAAATACTGCAGGAAGAGAGAGAAGAAGAGTGACGAGGAGAGAGAAAGACTAGATTTAGAGAGAGAAAGATAGGAAAGAAGGGGAAGCCATAGAAGTTGTGAGCAAGAAGGGAGAGAAAGTCTGTAATTGTATTATTGTATCAAAAAGATGTGTAAAATTACATGTCCTCTCCTTTTATACCAATGTCAGTGTGATATGGCATAATATTAATATTATTTACACTAATTCCTTATTCTCAACTTCTTACACTCCACCATGTGTGGGCAAAGCCCTCCAAGTGAAGGGAGGCGAATACAATTTTGGCCTCATTAGTACGGGGGTAAATGAGGAAGTAGGCTTTGAGTTTAGAGGTCCATTCCTCTAACTCAGCCATGGATGAGGATTACCCATTAAATTTAGTAAAGACAATCTTCTCACATAATTCATTTGGGCCATGCTGCCCATGCATGCCATGTGTTGCATGCTGCCTATATACACCTTGCTACCCATACATGCCTTGCTGTCCAAAAGGTCCTTGGGTGCTATGTTGCCCATGCATTAAATGTGGGCCAAACTGATTACTAGGGCCTTGCTGCCCAAAATTTCCATGCTGCCCATGTAGTACATGCAAACCAAACTGAACATTGAGGCCTTGCTGCCCAAACCTGCCATGTGCATGCTGTCCACGTGCACCCTGCATACTATGTTGTCCAAAATTTGCATTTTGCCCTTGCATATAGCTTCCACTATGGGGAAGCTACTATCCCAAGGATGGGCTGGAAGGGTTCATCACGGGTGATGGAAGGATGAGCTCATCATGTCACATAGAGGGCTCACCTAGCTTATAGGTGCTATGGGGAAAACCATGAGTGCTACCAAAACCTTATTGGCCACATCTCGTCTCCAAGGGGGGAGGGCGGTTGGTCTCACGGGGAGGACCATGCTCCTTGGGCTGGAGCCGAGGAGGGTGAGAGGGTGGAGATGAGTGCTACCAAAACCTTGCTAGCCACATCTCGTCTCCAAGGGGGGAGGGCGGTTGGTCTCACGGGGAGGACCATGCTCCTTAGGCTGGAGCTGAGGAGGGTGAGAGGGTGGAGATGAGGGTGCCCATGCACTCTACAAGCAAGTCCATCTTAGCCATCATCTTGCTATGATGCTGATCTTGGCAGTTTTCCATCTCCCTATCGCGATGTTCTAGCTCTTGATGTCACTCAGCATGATGGGTCTCATGTTGGCATAGTGTGTCGTTAAGCATAGCAAAATGGTTCGTCTCGGGGGCACCTTCTTCAAGCATGTCTTCACGATCCTCTTGGGCAAAGATAGGATCATTCATAGATGCACGGGAATCTCTGATCTTGTGCTCGAAGTCCTCTTGGGCCTTGGATTTACCCTTATGATGACTTGCCATACTAGGTATAGTCCACCAGACCCCCTGTCACAAAAACTGCAATATCTCGAGCTAGGGAGCTTCGATCTCTGAGCTTCTTGATTAGAAATGGAGCCCTTGATCTTCTCTATGAGGCCATGAAAAAAATATTTCTCACAATAAATATGAAGAATTTTCTGTAATTGACTTTTTAGAGTTGAGACAGGTTATACCTATCTCCCACTACATACATCCACCATACATCCATCAAGTCATATATGTTCTTTGCCAATACATGTGCATTTAGCCATCATATATCCACCAAGTCATACATTTTCTCTATCAATACATGTGTATACATCCATCAAGTCATACATTTGGTGTCCATATATGTGCAAGCTGCTTGGATGTCAATGATTGGGGCTCGGGCCACCAATTTAGAGTACCTGCACTGGCAAACAAATTTTGGGCTCTGGATCACTGGGAGGTGGGCAAAGTTTCCCCTGGGATGGGTTGTGCACCCCTTTAGGGTCTTTGATGGCAAGGGGGAGTCACCCCTCTTTTATCTTGCCACCTCACTTGGCATCGGGCTTTTCCTCACCCGGAATATAAATGGCAGACATTTATTATTAAGCAAGCAGCATGATATGCATTTACAAATTGAGGATTGGTCCTTTCATGATATGCATGATCAATAAGGAAAATGGGATGGGGAAAGGGGTTACCTCTGCAAATTAGTGACTCACTGATTGCATCACTTACCCTTTCTTACAATTTTTGGTTTAATGATCAAGAATCAAGACCAAGCACGGTTATGGGTTAGGAGTTAAATTCTCAACCAATAGGAAATAAATTTGAAGTGTGCTCAGTCATGCATGCATTTCAAGAAGTGCATAATGGAAGAAGGCAATCAATAGGTGATCCATAGCTTCAGCCTAAACAAGAATTCATTTAATTCTTTAATCTCTCCAAGCAAGAGGTTGGGCTCATCAAGTGGTTGGAGAAGGTAGACCAAGAACCATGAGACATACCTTGCTTAAGCTTGGGGAAGAGGTAGTGGCTGCCCACTCCAAGAAATTCATGGTTGTCCTCCAGGAAATTCATGCTTATCCTTCCTCTAGGTGAGCATATCGTGCTCCTGGGCTGCAGTTTGTTTTTTAACATTCTTGGGCTAGAGAGAGGATTTGAGCTCCATTTTTGTTCTATTTTTTAAAGCCTTCGATCTGAAGGCCTAGTGGCAAAAGAAGAAACAAAATGCTTGTGACACTGATCCTGCCCAAATGCGTCAATGTTTGAGGGAGTAATCGACAAGCCATTGTCACAATGTCAATGCATAGAAAAGCTTAAAATGGGTATGTAGTCGGTTGTTGATATACTTGGGCGAGAGAGAGGATCTGAGCTACCCTGTTTTTGTTCCGTTTTTCCTTTGATCTAAGGCTAAAGTCACAAAACATGAGGGAGAGAATCATGGTGATGCAGATCATGTTTAAGAACCCAGTGTTTGATGAAGTAGTTGATGCACCATTTGCACATTGTCGTTGCATAGAAAAAGCTTAAAATGGTGCCGTACAGGACTAGTCAAATGTTATAGGGAGGCACATATCACGGAGCCTCAAATTACGAGGGTAGCCTTGGGGGCTTCAGTAGGGTATCGGGTGGCACTTAGGTACTCTAGGGTGAGCCCAAGGTCTCAAGAAAGTGGCTGGAGGTGCCATGCAAGCCTTGGAAGAAGGGGGAGAGAGATCTTGCAAGATTTTGGGTTGGAGCTTCCATGGCAGCTTGAGGGTCTTGATAGAAGGAAGGGGGAAAACTCACTTTTGTAAAAGATGATCATGGTTAGTCTTTTCCCCAAGTCTAGAGGGGTCTTCTTGGTGGAAGAGGCACCCCTAAAATTGCTATGTGAAGTAAAAACGGGCTACCATTCTTGCCCTTTTGCCTCCAGATGCAGTCAAACCTCCAGTGAGCTCCCCAAGAAAGGTTGCCATAGTCTTCAAGAAGGCTGATAGCTTGTTTGGGTACACCCTGTGTACCTATGGGAACTGTGTAACTAGGATTTTCTAAATGTGAAGAACTATAAGGAACCTAAATCTAAGGGAAGAAGAAGGATCAAGGACAAGGATGTGATACCAACTGTAATGAAGGAAACCTAGCTAGCCTAACTAAAGGATAGAAGAGAGAGAAAGACTACAGGAGAAGAAGAAGAGGAGAGAGAGACATGAAGAAGATAGAGAGAGAAAGAGAGAGGAAGAAGGAGAAGCCATGAGAGCTGAAGAGAGGTGGAAGAGAGTTTCTTGATAATTCCGTGATGCCTAAGGAAACCCTCTTATACCTTTTATACCATTAGTGTGATTGGTATTTTCCCGTACGCCTGGTTCATTACACAAAAAATCACAAAAAATAAGACTTGTCCATATATTGTGATTAGGGGGATTGGTGGCACCACCAACCTTTGTAATTGCGCCATATGAGTAGGTTTGATTTTTTGTCAAGTTTTTTAAAAATATATCTAAAGATTTGATTTTTGAAGTATTTTTCAACTTTACGGTAATGGTCATAACTATATGATAACCCTATAATCTTTATTTTAGTGAGACATTGCATCTATTTTAAAAAGTTATTTTTTTCATAAATATATTAGGCTTCCAAAAGTTTATAATCTTTAAAAGAATTTTTTGAGCTCACTTGCTATTTTTAACTATTTAAGAAAAAATAGCCCTAAAAATGACCAAAAATCACAAATAAATCACAAAATATAGAACATGACAAAACGACACAAATAAAGGGATTGGTGATAGCTTTAAAAATGACTTAAAAATCACAAATAAATAATAAAAATTAGAGTATGACAAAATGATGCGAATAGAGGGGTTGGTCATTTTTTTTTTCCTTAAAATAGTTTAAACATAGCAAATGAGCTCAAAAAATATTTAAAATTATTCAAAAAATTTTAAGAGTCAAAGATATTAATGGATTTTTATTTTTATTTTGATAGGTGTAAGGTCTCACTAAAAATGAAAATCATACCATTATCACATAGTTAAATCCAATAGTGATCATTATCTTAAAATTGAAAAGTCATAAAAAAATTTTAAAAGATATAGTTGAAAATTTTGAGAAAATCATGAAATATTCTTTAAGTATAGATTATTATTTTATATATTTATGTATGTACTCTCACATCTTGTAACTTATTATTTAATAAAATACTTTGGATATATAAATCAAACATATTTTCATTTATAGAACCATATTGAATTATGTAAAGTTTTTTCCAAATATTTTTTCAAAGGAAGTGCTAATGAGAAAGACCAACTTCTCAATGGTTTATATATTTTTTGTGCAAAAAATACAAAGATATATAACTTATACAAAGCAAATAATAATCAAATGTTTTTTCAATGGTGTACACCATTAAGCTTGAACATATATCCAAAAGTTATATTTTCTTGTCAAAAACTTATAATGTATTTATACTATTTAAGTTAATCTTATATCTTTGTTTTGCTTTGTTTTGTGAGTAAGATATGTAGGCAGAACTAGGTTTTGCAAGGTATCCACCATTGGGAGTTCCCTATGGCGCAATAACATGCCATGTGGCCCTGCCAATTGTCCTACTTGCATCATGATGGTCATCCTATTGCATAAACTCCCCTACAACATGATAATGGTTAGTCGGGCTCCATGAACTGTCTCCTCGCGCTGTAATGGCAATCACTTCTCACTCTTCCCCAACGACATGATAAGGGTTGCTCGGGCTCCACGGTGCTTCACAAAATTCAAGAAAGCCTAGAAAGTAACCAACCATCTTATCCCAAAGGCCACATTTATCAAAGTGGTCAAGGATATCTCAAATAGATTGTCTAGGGTTTCCTTAATTGATGGACTCCATAAGAAGTGGCAACTTTCATCTATACTTTGTTTACATGAGACTACACAGAGGACCTCATCATTGATTTTATAAATGATGTTTACATTGCTGCAACCTATGCACATAGGGTCACATTGATGAATGAGGACAATAAATATTGAAAAAAATCACCAAAAATAACTATGTATAAGGGATTTACCTTTCAACATACACAAAAATGATATGTGTGTGTGTGTGGCATTATCAAAGAATTTAAGAAATCATGCAATATTGATTCAAACTTTGAAAAAATATCCATAGAGAGAAGTGGATCAACAATAGGTTCTTAGCAATTTCATTATTAAGAGAAACAATGTATGCCTTGTATAGGAACAAAGCCCAAAACAAGATAAAACCATCAACAAACCTCACCTCAAACAATAATAAACAATAGAATCTGATAGCGGAATATCTTTCTTCTCTAATATACTCTTGTCTTCTGGAGATATGCTAAGGTAATCCTCTTTATTTGCATCTTGAGAAACATTCACAACCATTTGGGCGAATAAGTGACTAACATCTTCAATGATAGGCTCTATCGCCTCAGGAGGTCCACCTATAAGAAATCATCTATATAACGTGCATTCAAAAGATATTAAGTAATACCCTTTCTTTATATGCTATAAGGCCTTAAAATGACCCCTTTTACTTTACTAAGCTTATAGATTTTTTTCAAAGTATAATTTAAAAATCCACTTTTTAAATATAATCCTATAATTTTTATAAGATATAAAGTTGTTTCTTTTGAACTCGCATGATATCTTACATATTCTATAAGATGGACTCCCTGAGTCTATCACCTTTCTCATCTTTGAGGGAACATTGAGAATCTCAAAGACTTTATAACTAGCACTGGACAAGGGCTTCAATAGTTTGTCAAACCTATACCTAAGTAGTCTAACTACTTTGATGTTCTTGCTCGAGAAGTCATCCTTACGAATTCTCTTTCAAGAATTCATGGCATATCAAAAATATATAATCACTAGTCTTTTCTTATTTTTTAGATTTGTTCTAGGTAGTCTTTACTATTTTCTAACAAGTTTTCATTTCTAGTGCTGTTACACTTGTTGCTACCTACTTAGATGTCAGTTTTCAAGATATTGTTTACTCTAAGAAACCTTTTAAGTTTCTCTTTTAAGAGGTCCCATTACAAAGTGATGTACATAGTTATTGATGGAGAGTTATCTCAAATGTTTGTGCAAGGCTATGGATTCAAAGTTATTGAACATAGATGAGGTGAATGTAACAAGTCTTTTATTGTTTAATTTTAAGTTCAAATTCTCTTGTGTTCTCAATTGAGTTGTTGTGTGCTTTGTTTTAGTACAAAGATTACCATAAGTCATATATATGTTGTGGATAAGGGAGAGGTATATAGAGATAATTTTGGATAGGGCACTCACACTAGTGGACCCTGACTTCCCTCTTCCTCCTAAATATTCCAAGGGAAAAGCCAAGAGATAGGTGAAATCTACAAGCGATAAGGGCACTACTAGCGCAACCACCAAAAGGTCTTTTATTGCCTCTACAAAGAAAGGTAAGGACATAGCCAAGCCAATCACCATAAAGACTCATGTTGCCTCCACAAAGAAAGATATGACGAACCTTTCTCCTTTGATGAAGTTTGATCCATCTCCTCTAAAGTCTCAAGAGAAGAGGGTACTTGTGAATTCAAATTCTTCTAGCAAAATAAAAAAATCTTGTAGTAAGGAACCTAGAGATGATGAATGAAACTGATGAAGATAAACCTGTGTCAAGGAAGGAGAAAAGTTCAAAGGAAGGAAAACAAAAGATCAAAAAGCCGACTAGCCTTGTATTTAAACCATGATAAGCATATTCTTCTAGATATCCTTTCAGGTGTCATGGCCTTTTGAATGTCTTTAGCTATTTTGAGCTTAAAGCTCTTTACTATTACTTCATCAAGAGTCTCCCAATTCAAGAATGCAAGGTTTAGCAATGGTAAGTCCTCAACATGTCCATATACACTTTCTCTTGATGGAATCACATATTGTGCATATTATACAAAAAAACTATCTTCACTAAAAAAGACTATGGTTTGATTAGTATAGAGAATGTCTGCAAATTCTTTATGAGAAAAGTTGCATAGAACATACCATTAAGATTCTCCACGGATTGCCATTTAGAACTTGTCAAAGAAAATATATCTAATACCAATAATCTACTGTTTACTTAGTTCTTTAATGAAAAAATATATTTGCATACAAGATTCAATTCAAAATTAAACTTATAAAATGATTTTGCTGAGGAAAACATTCATTTGGAGGCAAGTACATTTCCTTCGCCAGGTAGACATGTTGCACCCTAGCAAACCACCCCTGAGCTATGATTTTGAAACCAATGGTACATCCCTTCCAATTATACTAGATAACCTCTCATTTCATTTTCTTCAACTTGTGAGAGCCCCTACAAGATGGCAAGATGGTTACCCAATCATTTATATTAAACAATTTGGGCTCCCATTTTTCATCTGCACTTCTGTTAAAGATGGTGTAAGAGTTTATAGAATGAGGACTCCTTGTGAAATCCATGGAAAAAAGGGAGTGCAACCAATGTGCAAAGAAGAAAAATCAGAGAGAAAAGGTCAATGAACCCAAAACGAATATAAACAAGACTAATGAAAATAGACTTGTGACCAAGAATAATACTCAAATGTGTCTCAAAAGTTACAAAATTGATAGTATTAATTGCATCTTGATTTTAACTCTTCTTTTGCAAGCCATTATTAGATTTATGAGCTTTGGAACTACCAAAAGATGTTAGATCTCAAAGACTTTGATAAAAAAAGAGGAAAAATCCATGAAATAGTCTCTACTACCTCCAAAGCAGTGGAGACAATAAAACCATATTTTTCACACGTGACAAACTCTCATTGGATCTTTCCTTAATCTAGTGATTAACAAAAGTGATGTTCTTGAAGTGTTTTGGCCCTAATGGGTTGAAAATCTATCAACTAACAAGTTGAGAAGTTATCAATTGATAGATTGAAAAGTTGAGGTTTGACAAATTGATATATGACCATGAAATTTGTGCAAAAATAGGCACCAAAATGTGCTCAACATGGAAACATCTTTTGTAAAAAATTACATGTTGCTTTTGTACTATCTTGCCAAAAAATCAAATATGAAGCAATGTAACTTGTGGGTCCAAAGCTCACACTATAAAATATTATGCTAGGAAAATGAAAGGTCAACTTAACACCTTTTGTCTCGTGCTAAAATGAAAGGGTCTTTAGACTTTAGCAAAATGTATGCAAGTTCAAATTTATAATATTAAGAAAGGAAAAGGAAGAGGCTTGCGGGATGATTTGGGGAGGTGGGAGGTTGAGGTGGTTACAACCTCTCTGTTCCTTTATCTTCTCCTTTCATGCTTCATTTCTCCCTCTCTCATTTTGGCACAACACTTGCCTTCTTGTTCTTGTTTCTTTCTCTTGTGCCTCATTGCCTACTCTAATGGAGAGTGAGGAAGAGGAAGAGGGTGAGGATGGAAGAATTTTCCAATTTCTGGTGTGCCTCTTTCTTGTGTCTTTTGAGGATATGGATTCTTGGTGAGAAGGAGAGTTTTCTTTGCAGGTTTTCATGCCCAGCAAGCTATTCGCAGCCTTGGCCGGTTTGAGCTTCTTATGTGCCGTGGGAGGGTGCTCTTTATAATAAACAATTTGGTGTGACTGATAAGTTGGCAAATTGATGAGTTTGGTTTGATGATCAACAAGTTATAAATTGACAAGCTATTGATTGATGAGTTGATGGTTGATAAGTTGTGGTTTGATGAGTTGGTATTTGAGAACCTCAACTAGTGATAGGTTGATAAGTTGTCAGTTGATGTTTTTGCAACAATTGCATAATAGTCAAAATCTTGATTACGCGATCCATAATCTATGAAGATCCATACACTACTAGATATGGATATGTGACAGTACTAGTTGTTGCTAAACAATACATTGATGATGATGCAACATGGAATGAGAACTTGTATTGCAACTCAATGGTGGTAGGCTAACAAAGGTGTGCTTATACAATGTTGCATGTCTTGGTGCTACCTTGGTGATAGACTATGTGTGATAGTTGATCATAACAAAGGGTTTCCTATGTGCCATAGTTGATCATGATGAAGGGTTTTAAAAGGGGGATAAGTTAGATTCTATAGTTTTGGACTAAGGGTAGATGTCCTCACTTATCAAAGCATTTTAATAAGCAGATGATGTATGGTAGAGAGTGCATGCCTACATGATAGTGGGGATTCATTTTAATTACAAATTATTATGTCTGTAGTGTGGATGCATGTGCACATGTTTTACAAGGTTTATTTTAAATTAAAAATTATATGGATTATGATGCAATTTACTCATGCAATGGTGGGGGATCCTTTTACCATCTTAAAGGTTGATTCCTTTTTAATTAAAAATTATGAAGTACGTTTTCTTAGTTTTGTGGTGTAATAGTTGATTGATTTTGTTACAATTAATAGTGTGTTACGGTGCATGTGGAGGAAGGAAAAGGACTAAACTTGGCATGGTGTGGAACACCCACACAAGGTTTGATTGCATTAAAGGATAGAGAATGTGACTTCACAAGCTATACATCCCATAGATAGACAAATGACTAGGAATTAGTCAACACCCAATGAAAGAAACCCAAAAACACATCTAACAAAAACACTAACAAGGAGAAATAGTGTGTGATTGGTTTACTTTATATTTATTGTTGGTTTTTTTTCTTTAGATTGTGTATACATTTGGGTGGAAAGGGGAATGAAAGAGAAATGTGGTTTAGTCCTCCCAGTTGATTGGTGATACCTATTCGTTGTTTTGTTTTGTTTGTTCTTTTTAGCTTTCTTTGTGGTTGTTATTTCTATGTGTTTTGTTTTCATAAAAAATATAATTAGCTTTCCTTTAAATTTCAAAGATGCATTTTAAATAGAATAAAGAGATCGGGACACAAGGGGAATGCTTATGATTTTTGTGGTTTTAAAAAATAATAATAATATTTGACTCAAATTATGGAAATATCAAAATTTTAAAGGGCCATTTTGGTAAGTGTTCATGATATGTTTCTACTTTGAAAGAAAATATATAAAAATTCAAAAATCATTCTAAGGTAGTTTGTTTGATATATATTCTTTTTTAAAAATTAATATTTTATAAATGATGGGTTTTTCCTTTCTCTTTACTTTTTCTATTTTTAAAGGTTTTTATTTGTGTGTTTGTGTGTTTTTATAAAATTATTTGTTGTTTGTTTGTATTTGTATGTGTGTGTGTATGTGTGTGTGTTTTCTTTTTGAGTTATTGGTTGGATATATACTTATTCTTTAAATGTTAAATTCCATTCAAGACAATAAGAAAAAGTGTGAACTATGGGTAGTAATGGTGTCTATCCAGATGGATAGCACATGAACAATGGTTTTGTGGCATGGTTCAGGCCATACATGTATCATATAGGTGAATATCGCGATCAAGAAACCATGCGCATGAAAACTGCATGTGAATGGTAGCTAAAAAGTTCCATGAGTCTACACAAGGGAATACACACTAAGGAACACGATGTAGGTGGTAGTTCCATGTGTGAATGGCCACATTCGAAAGGCAACGAGGGAAGGGGCATATGAGGTGTTTGTGGGTTGTGGTTTATTATATTTTATGGCATGTTTTTGTTTTTTAAAGATTGTGGTGGGTGGGGGGGTGTTGGGGGGGGGGGGGGGGGGGAATAGGGGGCCTACAAGGAAGGGGGGGATAGGTTAGGACAAGGGAAGTGTGGAAAGAGGTTGGGTAGGACATTTGGTGGAAGGGTGGGTGGAGGGAGTGACTCGAGGAATGGCAGGGGAGGGAAAGGGAGGGAAGAAAAGGGAGGAGAAGTAAGAGAAGAAGGACGTGAAGAAGGACGAGGCCCTAGGGGTGGAGGTGGGGCACGCAAAAGATGAATGAATTCTTTGGTCCAAAGCAATTTGGAATGACACTAGAAGCCTATTACTCGAAGTTTGTAACACTTCTCAAGTATGCATCGTCTATGGATATTGCGTAGAAAGTATCCAAGTTTTGCCACATATTGGATGATTCCCTGAACACACGGCTTGGAGCAATGCGTCCATTCGACCTCCGAGACGCATTGATAAGAGCAAGACCGATTGTACATGAACTCCAGTCAAAACCAAGAAACAATAAGCCTTGGAATAATATGTTCCAAAACAGAAATATAACTAGGGGTTATGCATAAAGAGCCCAAGGTCAATTCCAATCTGCTAATTGCAAGAAGACTAAGACATCTGCGATGGATAACTTTACTGGTGGTAATAAGGATACTTTCAAGTGCTATTATTGTAACAAACTTGGCCACATCCAAAGGCGATGCCAAAAACTCAGACGACAGAATGAATGCCAATACAAGTTTCGTAACAACCAAAGTTAGGATAGCCACAGCTAGAGGAAGAGTTGCCGGCGTAACCCTCAAGGAAGTAGAAGATTATGAAGATCCCACCTTGGAAACCGACATGGAGAGAGCAAGAATTCACACCTCTCTCAATAAGAAGGGACCAAATCGACATTTCTTGACGATTCAAATACCATCAGCCTATAACGGTAAACCCTTTTGAGTGATTGTGGAAGCACACATTCATTCATATCACCAAGATGTGCTAGAAAACTAGGCATAGACACAATGCCAACCTGAAGGTTACTGATTGACCTAACAGTCACCTATCAACAACTAGCTCACATCTGGAGGTGTCCTTTGAGAGGCTTCTTATTCGAAAGGAGCGACTGCCATTACCCTTGGTTCATGGAGTACAACACTTTTTTCCAATAGCAGACTAAGGATTTACAAAATCCCTCGCAGTGCTCTAGCACAGCCACCGTACCTTTCCGCCAAGACAATTTAGAGTTCAGGTTCTGAGACCAAACCCTAGGTAAGGCCCTTCTTAGAGTTTCTTCCTAGCATTTGTTTTTGGGGAAACCTCTCGGCTAATCGAGACCACCCTGCCCATAGGATTGCATTCATCGAGAATCCATCGACCCGCTTCCCTCTATGGAAGTTCTTAGTTATCTAATTACCTACCACATTACCTGAAACATATAAAAATGACTTCATTAATTAAAAAAATCATTTTATTTCCAGTTGTTCATTTGCATAATTTACTCATGGACATACAATCAAAATAAAAAAAATTCATTGATTATGCTCCATAATGTGTATTCTCCCGCCCATACAGGAGAAAAATTACAATTTCACGTGTTGCCTCATTCGGCGTATTTGCATATCACCAAGATCAAATCCACCTATAGCTAGTGTTTTTACATGTCCCAAGTAGAACTTGGGCCATATAGGGGACCAAGTAGTTCCTAGGTGTGTAAAGGATTTACTAGCCAGAGCCCCCCTAGCACCCTATTCATCTCCTACTTAATATGATCCTTGCTGGGAGACCTCTCACCATCGGAGCCATTCCATGCTTCTGCGGCGGTAAAAACATCCCCTCTTGGTATGGGGATTCAGCACCTATCTTTGGGGGAGGTGTAGGGCTCCTCAATTTTTATCTATTCCAATACTTATCAATCAGGATCTAATCTAGAAAATCACAAACAAGATTGATGTCTTTAAGCAGTTATGACTTCAATCAATCATGCAACTTTCAAGTGACGATTAATCTAGTAGCTAACGATACTTGAATTTCACATAATGAACTCTTCCCCTTGGAATTTAACTAAGGGTATCTAGATTTGGGGTCTCTAACTTCCCAGTTTAAGGTTTATTCTTGTAACCAAGTTTCTTGGCCTTAAATCAGTTTCTTTAACCTAGAGTTATTTCGATTTTTAAAAAAAAATCTTCTATTAGAGCTTCTAGATTAAAACTATATCCTTGGCTAGTTTCTTTAGGGTTTCGTTCTTAGTAAATTCATCTTGAATTCACTAGTCTTCTCTTCTATGGGGTTAACATTAAAATTTCTCATGATTTATTTGAGTTCTAGGTTTTCACAGCTCCCCTAACCGTTTCTAGCCTATAAGATGTTCTAATAATTTACCAATTCAATACTCTAAGATCGCAGTATTTCTCAAGAGACTTATCTTATTTCTATTGAATTTGGATAGAAATTTTAGAAAAACCTGTGGTATTTAGCCCTTGATAATCAATGCAGAGACGGAGAGTCCATCCTTCTTTTTCTGAAATAACACCGGAGCTCCTCAGGGTGAGTTACTAGGTCTAATGTGTCCCTGAACTAAGAGTTGTTTTAGTTGTTCCTTTATTCCTATGGCTTCTAGAATGGACATTCAATATGGTCGCTTTGCAAATGGGTGTAGCTCTTGGTATTAGCTTGATTTTGTGGTTGACTTCTCTATGTGTGGTGGAAGTTTAGTTAATTCTTCAGGAAATACGTCAACATATTTCCTAAGCCACGACAATTGAACTTTGGCTTTATCTTGTTTAGTCTTACTTAATTTGATTAGGTATACAGGTGACCCTTTTCTTAAACCTTTAGTGATTTGAGAAGGTTTCGCTAATTGAATCTTTGGTTTCCTTACTTCTCTATGTGTGGTCACTTGTTGTCCTACAAGATTCAAGAATGTGACTTAGCCCTTTTCACAATGAATATGAGCATAATTGGGAATTAACCAGTCTATTCCTAACAAGCACTCATAGGTTCCCAGGTTCATCACTCTGAATTGCACGTTGGTTTGATTGCCACCCAGATTAAACTCCACATTGCTTGTCTGTTATGTTGAGGAAACTTCTTTTCCATCAGCCAACTCAACTATCAGCGCAGGTGGAGGCACATTTAAAATATTGAAAGCCTTCATATTAGAAAGAGGTACTGGCTTAAGGACCTTTGAAAACATGTATCTCAATCTCCTGATAATTATCATGTCTTTATCCATAAGCGTAAGCCTATGTGCATGTGTAGCACATATATAAGAATCTTGGAAAAGCTCAATCAAAAAATCCTATGTACCCTCCTGAATATAGTTGAGATATGCCCTAGTCCATCTAAAACTATGTAGATTGTGCTGATCATAAATTTCTTTGACAAGCCTCTAAAAAGACAGCTTTGGAATTGCATTATTCAGAGCCTTCATTGCACTTCTAATCTCCTTAAGGCACCTAACATGCTGTGAGAACCTTCTTCTTGGCTTTGATTTCCTTATAAGTTTGGAAGGCTTGGAGGACTAATGGATCTTTGAAGCAATACCTCTAGGATTAACTTTGTGCTTCCTTGCAATGGCCTTAGTTATAGCCATCTGAAACATCCAAAAAAACAAATTATACAAACAAATTAGGAAAGATGTCCTTGGAAATATCAATTTATCTACACTCTCTAAGTAGCAAGCAAACACTAATCACATAGTCGAAATCCAATTTCAATAAAACAATGCACAAGACATATGAAATGCAAAGAGGTGTTTTAGACCAGGGAACTTAACACCATATCACGTTTCATATGGCACAACAGAAACAATGCAGGCTCAAGTCGTATGAAACGTGAGGAGACCTCACTCGGATAAGTGTTATGTTCACTCGGAGAAGTGAACATAACACCAGTCGCACTTTATATGTCACAACAGAATAATGGCATGCCTTAGCCGTATGGAATGCGAAGAGGTCTTTCATGGACAAGAGAAACCTAATACCCATCGCATTTCATACGTGCATATTCTTGCTATATCATTCAAAGAACAATATGTGGTATCTAATTACTTAGTAGCTTCACCTAGTATCTTCTAGCAACATTTTCCATCTCACTATCAAGTAGCAAAAATTTATATTTCAAGGAATTTATATTTGAAGTTTTATAATTTGACTTAGCTTTTAGACTACTGCAACATTATTTATCATAAACATTTCGACTTTGTAATATATGTTGTTCCAACAGACACATGCATTTGGAAGATATTGAAAGGTCATAGAGGATATTGAAAGTTCTATAACCTGCATGTGCATTGCATGACGTATGAAACGCGAGGATGGCTTAAATGGACAAGAAAAAGCTTACACCCACGTCACAACAAAAACAGTGCAGGCCTTAGTCGCATGAAATGCGAGGAGGCCTCACATGGTTAAGAGAAACCTAGCACCCATCGTATTCATTTGTTCGGCATTTTTGGGGATGATTTGGTAGAAATTGTCAAGGGATTCAGAGCTTACTCATATTTGAGCAACAAACTTACATTCTCGAGGGTTCGATGCATATGCTAGGTGATGAAGCCTTCTTTAGTAGCCTTGCACTGAAGAATAATTTTGCACTGTGATAAAATTAGCATTGTGTTGGTCTGGTTGAGCATTGAGAGAGCTTGTCTTCGAAAAACTCTTTCGCGGTTCAGAAATCGGGTTTATAAGGATGTTGGTTTACATGTGTGGCTACTGTAATGCGTAGTTAATTTCACACATGCAACTGCATACCGTTTTTGCTTGGGAAGTTGTACCATGTGTCACCTACTTTTTTGGCATGATAGCGCTTTTATGGTTTTGATTTTTAATTTTTTTTCTTTTTTTTTCATTTTAAGTGTACCTCCTCCGAATTAGTGTAGCATACTTTTTTATCAAACATGCGGTGACCGTTGGTATATCTATATGAGCACTCAGGTTCGAGTTTTGGTTACTATTTCTTTCACGCATCTTGTCTTATCTTCGATCGGCTATTTATCTTGTAAGCATCACAAGCCAAACCAAGCATATTCTTACAAGAAACCAATTATTCTCAGGAGTAAGGCCTGCAAAAATAAGGTATCACACTTTTCTTAATATTTTTCTCTGCAATCCTGAATTTCGAGGCATTGAAGATGTTAGTTGGTTTAAGAGGAGAAAGATACATCAGGGACTTAGAAATTATGTAATGCTTTTGCTTTATTTTTTAATCAACATTCATCTGGTACACATGGGATTTTGATGTTCTTGACGGATTGTTTTGTTCAAAATTTTAGGATGTATAAAATGTGAATTCGTCAAGTTTTTTTATAAGTGACATGTGAAACACAATTTTGTGAACGGTGAGGCAGTTTGAATCATTGTTTTCGCATTTCATGAGCCATAAATGTTAAATAAAGTTTGATCGATGAGACTTGAAATTTCATGCTTTCTCTGCTGCATAAAGTTTTAATTCATTTCATTCATCTTGTATTTCCTAAATTTTTTCAGCAATCTTTCTTTAGTCTACTAGATATGAGCAAATGTGGATTTATATTATGCCCCTTATTTTTATTTTTGTTTTCTGGTTTTTCTTTTGTGAGTAATCATGATGACCAAAAGGAAGTTGTCTTTAGAGGGAATGGAGGAGGAGGATCTGGAGGATACCTGTGATGAAAAACTATTTGATTTTCTTCATGGAACTAGAAATTCATCTAGATTTATTTACATCAAAGATATGCTCAATGTTTCCTTTGATTTGCAAGAGCTTTTGAAGGATCTTGAAGATAAACTGAAGGATTTCAGGGAGTTTTATGATAGCCATGTGGAAGGCCTAGAGATTGAGGGATTTGTCCATTATAGCGATGTAATGGAAGCTTCCAATGCCACTAGAACAACTTTGCAAACAAAGTTTAGCCTTATTGATGAAGAATTCAAGAAGTGGAAAGCAGATTTCCCTTTTCATCAGAATCAACAATAATGTCTTCTTGTATAGAAGGATGGATTTCTTGTATATCTTCAATATCTTGATAGTTATTCTTCAGATACAATACAAGAGAAGAAGATGGAGGGTATTGCATGCAAAGACAAAGAAGTTGAAGAGAAGGGTGAAATGTTTCAGGAGGATATTGAGAACCAATTAGTGCAAGGATTTGATGTTGCTTTGTTTAAAAGTGAGAACATTACAAAAGTGGAAGAAAAGGAGATAGAGTTGAGTGCACAGATTGAAACAGATCCTCTTGAATGTGTACCAACATTTCCTAGTTATCTCATCAACAAAAAGAGATATGTATTGCTAAATGATATTCAACACCTTTTTGATATCAGAGAAGATTACTGCTTGGCAATCCATATTGCATGGGGTCAAAATGATAAGAATTTTATAGGTTATGAAGAGGAATTGCCAAATTCAATTAGAAAACCTTATATGAGTCAGACAATAAACAGACATACATATGCAAACTTCTTACCATAGAGTGAGTGAAGTGTTGATTACCCCAAGCTTTTGTCATTGCCTTTTTAAAAGGGTTCAATTGGTTTTTGAAGTCTTTGAGATCATCATCATTCCACTCTTTTTTAACACAATAAAAGAATAATTTGTCTAGTCTAACATTGACTTTTCTATTCTGAGCTTGTTCATTATCAGCATGATCCTTAACTACATTGTGTAGGCACTTCCATTGATTGTATCTAATAGTTGACCAACCATTCCTAGAGTTTATCTTACCACGTCTCCCTTGAAAGTCTAGGAACCTTCTAGCCTTCACTCCACCAATAGATGGCTTTTTGGGGACACAATTGCCATCCTTAGAATTTTGAAGATCTAGTTCAATAACAACATTACCACCATGCAAACCAATTGCAGATAAGACTTTTTCAATCTTTGTTATAGCATGTGTTCTAGCTAATAATGGCTTTAGCTTCCATGAAAATCCTATATAAAGATGAACAAGCTTTTCAATTATCCTATAAAGTGCATGAAGTGTGCAGATATGGGCATTCACTAAAGGAATATCTAGGACTACTGGCTTAAATTATGGATCCTTGTTGTGCCTAGAGGGACCTCTATTCCAATTGCTTGAGTTCAACTCTATGACTGGGGACATGAAATATAGGCAAGGAGATCTAGAGTTGGCTCCCTTTGATACATTGTATATACATTTAAGTGTCTTTAAGTCGCCAGCTATGTGCCACTCAATCTTATAGTTCCCAAATCCTTCAACAAATAACTCTTCTCCTACTTGTTGTCTCTTAATAACATCAAGTATTGGTGTTCGATGAAAAATCCAATACAATATATCAAAATCCTTTGTATCTACTTCGAATGCTCCTAGACACCATATTTGTTTTGATTGAATACTAAATGACATTGAGTGATTGTAATGATATGATGAAAGTGCTCTATTCATCAAGGTAATAGAAACCCTCTCTAGTTTTGTACATTTTAGAATCTCATTTTCATCAAGTTTAACCAAATCTAGCCACTCCTTGTGCCTCTTCTAGTGACAAGTCATAGAATCTAATCATTAAGCATTGTAGGGTGGGCAAGTCAAGGAAAATATTGTTAAATTCATTGAATACAACTTTCTTTTTCTTGCCCTTGAAGCTAGCCTTGATATGGAAAGGCTCACCCAGAATCTCCATTACCTTATTATTCACTCTCTGTCTAATAGTTCTAATCATAGATGGCCTTGGAAGTATGCAATTACGTACTTGTCCTTGCTTCATATTTGACTGTAAATGTAATGGAGGGAAATACCTAGTGTCACACTGACCTAGGTATAAAAGGTGTGAAGGACACTGGCATGGTACCATTTGATGAATACACATTTGTCCTTTCACCTTCTTCACCTTCTTCCCTGTCCTTCCATGGATGGCTGCCAGCCATTTCTCTCTCCTCTTCTTGTCTTTCTCTCTCTACTCCTAGTCTTTCTCTCTCCTCATCACCCTCTTTCTCACTCTTTCTCTCTCCTCCCTGCAGTCTCTCCCTTCTCTCCTTCTCTCTCCTAGGTCCCCTTCATTACAGTTGGTATCAGAGCTTAGGTATTTGGTCCCTTCTCCTTTCTCTTTTCTCACATCTAGTTCTATTTTTCAAAAAAAAAAACTAGGTACACAGGTATAGACATGACAAGCAGCACTGGAGTGACTGATGGACATTTTCAAGAAGAAAACAGGCAGCATTGAAAGCCAGTGGACATTTCCAAGAAGCAAGACAGGTACAGCACTGAAAGACCACAGAGAAGACAGCCTTTCTTGGAAATTTCACGATGGCCAAGTTGGAGACTCATAGGACTTAGAGGGAACTTTGACTACAGCTACTTTTCAAGGAAATCTTCTTCTTGATTCGTATTCTCCCTTTCCCTCTCCCTCAATGTTGCATAAGCCTCCATAGCCTTGCATAGGCCTCTTTCTTGGCCAAGGCTGAGATCTATGCCAAGGTCGTCTTCAGCTCCAACATTTTAAGGAGAGCATCAACCTTGCCATCAAGCCAGACTTTGAAGTCAAGGGGCCTAAGAAACCGTGTTCTACAGGTAGAGAGCCCGGAGCAAGACGTAGTTGGCCAGGTCCGCAAGCAGGCTTCCCGTTAGCTTGTTTGATCTCAGACTCAGTGTGTTCAGGGCATGGAGACTCCCTATCATCCATAGCAGGATAGGCCCGTACAATGATTTTCTCAGCAAACGCAGAGAGATGACTCTTGCAAACGGAATTGCAGCAAGATTGTCACCGGGGGCTGAGAGAGAGCCTGTGAGACACCTTGCTTACTGGCAAGTTATCTGGGAGTCGCAAGGCTTCACATCACATTAACAGCTCGATTGCCATCCATCGACAATGCAACCATTGAGACAGCAGTGTAAAACAATTCTTTTGTGGCTATTAATATGCTAATATCAGACATTGTATATGCCTCATCTCCGAGTCATCTGCTCATGACCGGTGGAGAAAGGAGTGTGTGGCATCGAAGGAACTGCCTGTAAGATGATCTTTCGTAACATCAAGTTCTCCTACTGTAGAGTGGAGACTTTCTTCTCCATCCTTGTCTGCTCCGCCTACAAGAAGAGCCTTTAAACCCTCAACATCCCCGATACTTGCTGTATGGTGAACCGTTAACTCATCCTCCTCTTCCTCACCAGCCTCTTTCTCCCCTTCATGACCATCCACAGCATCATCAGCAAATGATATTCCTCCTGGGACTGCAAAGCCCATAGCATCACCCAATTTGCTCAACACTTCTGGATCATTCCAATATTTCATCATGGCTGCATGTTCCCCTATCTCAATCTCCTCCAGAATAGGCTTCAAGGTAGGATCATTTCAAACTTCTGCCATTTTTGACTCTAACTGCTCCTTTCTAGCAGGATTTGTTAGGTTTTCTAACATACTTGACATTGTTGGATCCTGCATTAATGCACTACTAAGTTTCTCAGCCATGGTCATAAACTGAGGATTCCGCATTACTTGTTGCATTGCATTGAAGTACTGCTATGTGTCTAGCTAAGGGATACCACTTGAACCAACACTTTGAACACTGTATTGCAATTGTTCAGCCATATTGTTGAAAGCAGGATCCTTTGCTATCTGCTCTGCAAGTTCCTTTATGCTTGAATCATTTAAGAGGCCTCACATGGCAGAAAAAAATCAAATGGATTGGGCAATGGTGGCACTGTTGCATCGCCTTGCTCAGCTCTAACATTGATCTTCCCATCATCTGATTGAATTGTTGAAGTCTCAGGAGAGGGGGCCTTGGTGTTGGCTACTTTTTTTTTTGACAACTATGCACCATTATTATCAACTCATGACCGCCGAAAAATAGCATCGTGGAAACATGGCTAGCCAGTTTCCCAGATTTGCAAAGCATTAAGGAGATCACCAAGGGAGATAGCAATGTTTCCAATAATTCTTGGACAGATGTGGATTCATTAGGAAGAAGCTTGCATTATTTTTGTATCTGGCAGTGGTTCAAATTTCAAGACACTTCATAAGGCTTTCAACAAGGCACTCTCACTTGAAAATGTTGGAGTAGTCTCTTGGTTATGTAATCAGGCAAGAAACTAATGTGGATCAAGGATGCTTGCTACTGGTGCACTTTCTAAGGGACCGATGGACGGCATGGACAGACTTTGATAGTGATGTTTACCTTCATGAAAATGCTCAGAAAAGGAAATCTGTACAAGTCCTGCCACCCATCATAGGGCAAAATGAGGTGCTAGAAGTGGTAAGACTACAGAGATCAAAAGTTTCAAGTGAGGATGTTAAGCCACCATAGGCAGATAACCTTTTGCTGCAGCTTGTCAGTGACATGGATGATATAGCTGTCAATGTGTATGCTTAGTTGATATTTGCTCCTATTGATGCGTGAGTTCCAGACGATGCTCCCCTCATCCTCAGAACTGATCTCAGGCTGCTGCAAGGCTGGCAAGGAGCCATAGCTTAATGCTGCAAGATGGAGAAGCATATCATTGCTGAGAGGGACATCTAATGATAAGTGAGACTGCATCAGAAAAGCATGCTGCATTTATTTTTTCAAGCCGCTTGGCACATGCAGCCTGGTTTGCAACAAAAGATGGAGGTAAGGCATCCCATGTAGGCTGTTCATCTTGCAATGTGTGTGTCCCATTTGATTCCACTCCTGTAGGATAACAAGGGGCTTCTGAGCAAGAATCTGCCATTCTACCATCACCTGCTAATTCCATGCCTTCTTCAGCCCTTGAAAGAAACCCAGCTGCAAAACTCTGATCATCATCCAATTTTCTTCTCTTTGGTGGCAACTCAGCTTTGGAACTCTGCCCTTCCTCAGCACAGACATCTTCAGTCTCCATCTCCTTAACAGTGTATGTTTGGCTCATGAGAGTTTTCTTGATTTGTGCACCAAACTTCAGACACAATGCTTTTGTAAGATGTCTAAGAGCAGTGTCCTCCTTGGATGGGGAAATCCCCTTCCTTTCTACCATCAAGGGCATGCTGGGACGAATACAAGTATCATTTTGAGACAATTTGATTGCCCCTCCTTTCATCTTGACTAATAAATAGTTCAAAAGAAATGGCAAGTGCCTATCTACTATCTTCATAGTGATATCCTTTTCCCAAGGAAGCCCTTGTTCAATCCCAACCAATGATGCTTTGAACTCCTTTAGGCAGTATTGACTTGTCTGAGAAGAGACATGGAGGTCACTGGAAATCTCCCCCATGTCAACATTCTCAATATGGTTTGCTGTAGCAACAAGACGCAGTAGTATTATTAATGAGTTGCTAGCTATGGAGGCTTTGATGTGGCCGTGGGCCGAGGCCGGGATATGGAGAGTTAGCTACTACTGATGAGAGCTGGATGTCAGCGTTATTCTGGTACAAGCAAGTAGCAGAGCTGCTGGCCAGCTGGTCATCTAAATGCATCAATGGAGCCAGCAAGGAAGCTGAGAGCAGCGGCAAGGAGGCATAGCTAGGCACAGTCTGTGTTGTAGCAGCAAGTGGAAAATTAGCATCTGAGGCTACCCTTCCACGGCTAGAGGCCTCTTGCAGGTGTATGTGGGTTGGGTAAAGAACCCCGTCACAAAAGTACATCAGGATGTAGACTGTTCACAGCTGCAGTAAATGCATGTTCTTGGGGTTGTATGGTCACTACTGAAGCAGAAGAAGTAAATGCATTGATCAGCTGTTGACTTGTTGTGGTTGCAGCTCATTTGTGATTGTGGTTGCAGCTATGAATGCATTAAGATGATGGTGCAGCAACAGGAGTTGCAATAGACGATGCATTAACATTGTGCCGAGCTGAGCAACAGTAACAATTGGACTGGAAGCAGTCCCACAGCCAATAATCATTTTCAAGAAGCATTGTTTGGAAAACAATCCATAATTGACAATAGCAATGCATTTTCAGGATCTTAGCAATGACCAAGGACCATTTGAGGACGATCAGATGCTTGGAGAGCTCAGCCAACTCTACAACACCTTGCACGAGCATGAGACATGGTTCTCTAGCAGACCCAAGCAATTGAAGGTGGAAGCCAAGCAAATGCTCATTAAATTGATACCCATGCTCAATGCAGAGGCTCAAGGAGATCTCATGGAATCTTTGAGAACCTTGTGCAACAATGGTATTAATCTTTGGCAATCTCTTTGAGGGGGAAAGAGAGTTTGGCTGCTCACATCATTATTAGGACGGCTATCTAAGCAATGACAACAACAAGATGAATCCATTGCAACACCGCTCTCCATTCTTAATGCAGAGGTTAATGCCAGCAAATGGGCATGGATAATTGCGAGTGCAGGTGGCCTCCCTCCATTGGTCAATATACTTGAAACAGGTTCTACTAAGGCCAAGGAAGATGCTGCTATTATACTTGTTAATCTTTGTACTCATAGTAAAGAGGTTCGAGATTGTGTGGAGTTCACTGAAAGTCATCTGCTAAAGAATGCTAGACTAGAAAGGCAAATGCTAGCATTAAATGCGATTTGGTGCAATCATAAGGGGCAACTTCAGCCATCTTTACAAGATGCGAGTGTTTCATTGGAGCATCATGAGGTGGAGACCCTTCAGTCCAAATGCGACAAGGCAATTGATGCAGAGAATGAAAAAGATATTGCTGAAGGTAATCTTTATGAGAGTCAAATGAAAGGACTCCAGCTCAAGGAAGAAGATTGTGGGAAGATTGTTGATCAAATTGAGCAAACTACTAATCATACTGTCCCAACCACAGTAAATACAAAGGATGATGCAATGAATGTTTTAGCATATGCATCCTTGTATGATTTTGAGTGCATCACGGGAGAATCAAAGACTCACTTTATGCTGATGGTTGAGGATTACATCCATAAGACACTGATTGACTTAGCCTTTTTTGCTTATGGTGTTGGGGATGATGACCCAATGGATGGCAGTGATGTCACTTTTCCCTTTGATCCGGGTGGACAAAAGGGGTGTTAAAAACTCTATGTAGGTCAGTAAGCATCTTGGCTAATCCTCATATCTTCATGATGATCTTTGGATGCAAAGGATGCAAGTTAAGTGCCCTGTCTCACTGTAGTCTGCCTCCTGCCAGCTCTTTGTTTTGAGCTCTTTAAAATTTTGAATTGCTTACAGATATGTACCACTTACATCAGCTGATAGTACACTAAAAGAGCTTTCTACAGAGCCATTAAACGCTTGGTTTGGTTCAGCCTACCCAAACTTATGGTAGTTTTTCTACAGCAGGGTCTGCAGGACAGCATGGCTATTGTATCAGGTTCCAATTCATGATTGCAAAAGAATGCATCAAGTCATCATCCTATGGTTCCACAATTGATGTATGCATCTAATAGTATGCTTGCAACCATATACATAACCTACCATACGAAGATTTGGAGATTGTAATATCTTTGTACACCTGCATAGAGTCCATATCCTCTCCACTACAATTTCCTTACCCATGTAATAAGTCCCTCCTTTCTTTGTTTTTGGGACAAAAACATCCAAGTAGGGATGGATTGTAATGGAGGGAAATACCTAGTGTCACACTGACCTAGGTATAAAAGGTATGAAGGACACTGGCATGGTACCATTTGATGAATACACATTTGTCCTTTCACCTTCTTCACCTTCTTCCCTGTCCTTCCATGGCTGCCAGCCATTTCTCTCTCCTCTTCTTGTCTTTCTCTCTCTAATCCTAATCTTTCTCTCTCCTCGTCACCCTCTTTCTCTCTCTTTCTCTCTCCTCCTTGCAGTCTCTCCCTTCTCTCCTTCTCTCTCCTAGGTCCCCTTCATTACAGTAAAAGCTAGAAAAATTATATATAAGTATCTCGATTGATACCAATATTATCTAGTGTCTTCTGCACTAACTCAGTATCCAAAGATAGATCCTTTATGAATGACTCCAAGCATTGTTTCTTTGCCTTTTTAAAATTCTTCTTCTCCAAAATATCTTTTGAAACTACTGAAGGAAGAAGATGATAATAAAATTGAGATGCTTTCAAAGAATCTATTTCACTTTCATTCGACTGAAGAAGAGATCTAAACAAATTCAACATCACAAATCAATACAATTAATTATTTAAAAAATCATATTTCATCTTTTTAAAGTGGAAAAATTTGTACATTGCTGCTTGGATTCTTTTACTACAACCATCTCCTCCTCATTCGAAACTCTCAATATTTCTAAGAGCCTTTTGTCGATTTCGAAGTCCTAAAATAGCTTGCTCTTGTTGATAAGATTTGATGCATTTCTCCAACAAATGAATCCTCTATTGATAGCCTTCTAGCTTCTGCAGTAACTCATTGTTATGTTTTGATAAAAGATGGTTCTCCAATTGGAGGACATCCTTTTTTGCAACCAAGTGTATAGCCTAGAAACCCATTATAACCATCACCAATGAACCTCAACAATGAAGAGCTACTATAGAAAGGCGAAGTGCTATTTTTGCTAGGATATTTGGGATATAGCCTGCCATCTAACCAAAGATCAAGATTCTTCTTTCCTTCAAACCTGAGTATATGTTTCGTAGACTCTGTAATAGTAATAGGTTTTGTTATATTCCTTATTGGTTCATACTCACTATCCAACTCAATATGAAGATGATAGAGATGCCTTTTACTAGAGCTACAGAGATCATTGGATGACTGATCCATAGCTAAGGATGTGATTATAAGATTGGATTAACAAAGTATGCGAATTAGAAACAAGAAGGAAAACAAAGAAGAAACTAGTAAGGGTGGAAAAGAAAAAAGAGAGTGAGAATGGAGGGAAGCAATCAAACGTCGAAAAAAATTCAACTTGAATATTAGTTTTCACTTTAATGAGGATGAGTAAGATCTTCATTATGACAATCTTTGTCACCTTTATGGTGGCCTAGATTTCTAGGTTTGATGTGACCACGAGAATATCACGACAATGACTTATTAATAAATTTTGATATATTTACCTACCAAAATTTAAAAATTTTAAAAAATAAAAAAATATTGTATTTCCTAAAATATTTTCTCTCTCTAGGATTGCTTGCAGGGCATTTTTGAGACCTCAAAACTCCCCTAATGCAAATTAGAATCAGATATATCCTTGCTTACTTTCTTCTTAAACTTGCTTTTGCCAAGTCTCATTTCAACTCTTTGGGAAGCCTTGGCCAACACATCAATTGTATTATTTGCTTGCAATTCTACATTGGCTATTGCACTCACAATAGTTTTATCCAACCCTTTGACAAAATAAGAACTTTGCATGTCCAAAGATGGCCTATCTACAACATATAATCTGTTTAAAAGATTTTTAAACTTTCGTACATAATCTTGCATGGGCATTGATCTCTATTTCATATGTTTCAACTTCTTCAAGATATCTCTAGTAGTTTTATGCTTTCTAAATCTACTAAGAAAAGCATCTTTAAGTGCATCATGTAGTAAAATGAGTTGTATCATAGTACTATACCAACCCATGGCCTTTCTTTTGAAAGTTGCTGCAAATTACTTCCTCTTAACTTGATCCCTATACATAGTATTAAAGCCACTTGCAATCCACTATGTCTTAAATTGAGCCATATGGCAATCTCAGTCTTCTCCCTTTCCTGCCAGAAAATTTTGAAGCTCTTACCTTAGGATTGACAAGCTAATTAGGATTCATTGTGTGTTGCTACTTATGATGCTTTAGTGGAGGTAAAGAATTGAGCTCAAAGAATTTTGTACTTGAAGTCTTGTGTTCTGCATCAAGTATTCTGATTTCCTAGTAACAATATTGTCTCCTCATCATCTGGCAAACTTGGTATACTTGATGGAGTCGGAGGAGTTGTAGGAGATATTGTAGATGTTGCAGTGGATTGGTATATTGTTGCAGTACTTGAGGTACCAGCACCTCCATAAGTATCCCTGTAGTTTGAAAATTGTTCTACATCTAGTGTGTTGAGTCCTCCCTTGCTCCACTATCATTATTCACTTTCCCTTGTTGTTGTTAATTTACCTAAACTTCTCTTAGTTCCGTGGATTTTCTCATGGTCACAATGACATTTCATTGATACAAGTAATTCTCTGACATGCCATCTGTACTCTAGCTAGAATGGTTGGATTTTATCAAGCTAGTTAACCCTAGGTCTATCCCGCAGGGGAAGTGTCCTATCATAACCCACGGAGGACTGACTTAGAGGTTCCTGATTGACCTAACAGTCACCTATCAACAACTAGCTCACATCCTGAGGTGTCCTTCAAGAGGCTTCTTGTCCGGAAGAAGCGATTGCCATTACCCTTCGTTCATGGAGTACAATGCTTTTTTTCAGTAGCAGACTAAGGATTTATGAAATCCCTCGCAGTGCTCTGGCACAACCACTGTACCTTTCCCCTAAGATAAATTTATAGTTCGAGTTCTGAGACCAAACCCTAGGTAAGTCAGCAAATCGGCCCTTCCTAGAATTTCTTCCTAGAGTTTGTTTTTGGGGACACCTCTCAACTAATCGAGACCACCTTGCCATAGGATTGGATTTGTCAGGAATCCATCCACTCGCTTCTCTCTATGGAAGTTCTTAGTTACCTAATTACCTACCACATTACGTGAAACATATAAAACAAGATTTATTAATTAAAAATAATCCTTTTATGCATAGTTGTTCGTTTGCACAATTTACTCATGGACACACAATCAGAATAAAACAGATTCATTGATTATGTTCCATAATGTGTGTTCTCCCGCCCATACAAGAGAAAAATTACAATTTCACGTGTTGCCTCATCCGGCGCATCTACACATCACCAAGATCAAATCCACCTATAGCTAGCATTTTTAGGTGTCCCAAGTCAAAATTGGGCCATACACGGGACTAAGTAGTTCCTAGGTACATAAAGGATTTACTAGCCAAAGTCCCCCCTGGCACCCTATCCACCTCCTACTTAATACGATCCTTGCTGGGAGGCCTCTCGCCATCGGAGTCGGTCCATGCTTCTGCGGCGGTTAAAAAACATCTCTTCTTGGTATGGGGATTTGACACCTATTCTTAAGGGAGGTATAGGGCTCCTCAATTTTTATATGTTCAATACTTAATTCAATCAGGATCTAATCTAGAAAATCACAAACAAGATTGATGTCTTCAAGCAATTATGACTTCAATCAATCATGCAACTTTCAAGTGATGATTAATCTTGTAGCAATCAACCATTGAAATTCATGCAGTGAGCTCTTCCCCTAGGGTGTCTAGATTTTGGGGTCTCTAACCTCTCAATTTTAAGGTTTATAGTGACATTCTTGTAACCAAATTTCTTGGCCTTTAGTCCATTTCTTCAACTTAGAGATATTTTGGGTCTTAAAATCTTCTATCAAAGCTTCTAGATTAAACTATATCCTTGACTAATTTCTTCAGGGTTGGTTCTTTAAAAATCCATCTTGAAAAAATTCTCAGATTTCTCTTGAGTTCTAGAATTTCGTAGTTTTCCTAACAGTTTCTAGCCTATAAGATGTTCTAATAATTTGCCAAGTGAATACTCTAAGATCACAGTATTTCTTAAGAGACTTATCTTATTTGTATTGAATTCGGTTTTTTTTTTTGAAAAACCTGTGGTATCACGATTGGTAAAGGGTTGTTATCCACGCCCGTGACTCCGTTAATGACTCCTGTGCTTACAACTCCAATTGTTGCTTCCACGTTAGTAGGGTCATTTGCGATTTCTGCTTTTTGAATTATTTTTCTTCGGGGCCATGACTGAAATATGATCCCTAGAAGACAAAGAACATGGCACTAATACTGATTGGCAAGTGTGTAAGACTCTCGATGATGATGATGGTTATTTCGGGATTCAATGATGTAGGCCTCACAGATGGTTCTTCTTGCCTCATGGAGAGCAATACTTCTCTCTCTCTAGTAGACGGAATAGGGACGAGAGTAGAGGTATGACTTCTAACTAGATTGATAGAATAGGATAAAGTTCTTTAGTGTCTTCTCTTCTTGGATTAGAGTAGAAGAGGATGAGAGATCTTCTACGTATCCCCTTCCTTGGGTTGAATGGAATGATGTCTCTTCATCTTGTGGAATAATCAGTGTCTCGTCCTCGTCAAGTTTGCTCTTGTTCCCCCTCTTAGTCATCCCCAAGCCCTCAATTTATAGTCTTGCAGGGGGTAAAAGAGAGGATGCTTGCTTTTTAGCTTTTTCAATGACATCATTGATGACAAAGAGAGAACACTTTCTTTTATCACTTTTGATGACATCATTGATGATGCCAGAGAGTGAGATCCATTTTTATAGCGCGAAGATAAAAATTTATGAATCCATGGACGAGCACTACGTGGTGCATCGTCAAGTCGTCACTCTAAGGTTTATTACTAAGGCGGTGACTAGGGCAAAGACCTTGGTATCTTGGCCTTGGCATACTTGGCAATGGGCTACGAAGGCTTTGCTGGCACCGCTGGCTACATGCGAGAAGCTCCCACTAGCTTGTAGGAAAATCTTCTTAGGAGGTTAGCCATCCCGGCAGTGTCATCGCCCAAGTGCACTTAACTGCCAAGAAGTGACTATCCACTATGCTAGTTCTTTTTGTTGTTCTTTACTACAAATATAGTTTTAATAAGCTAGTCTTGGGAGGGTCTCCTAAGTCTTTCTTCCATGAACTGGCATATAAAGCCTCATTAATAATAATAATAATCTTTATAATGAGAGACAGTTTCATAATTAGAGCTAGTTTTTTTTTAAATAATGTGCAACATACACAGTACCTTTCCCCTAAGATAATTTACAATTCGGATTTTGAGACCAAACCACTCTAGGTAAGTAATTGGCTCTTCCTAGAGTTGAATGGAATGATGTCTTTTCGTCTCGTGGAATAGAATCTCCTCCTTCTCAATCAACGCCTCATCCTCATCAAGATTGCTCTTGTTTTTTTTCCTTTTCTGGTCATCCCCAAGCCCTAAATTTATAGTTTTGCAAGGAAGAGGGGGTAAAAGAGAGGACGCTTGTCTTTTAGCATTTTTCGATGATATCATACGTGACAAAGAGGGAACACTTTCTTTTAGCACTTTTAATGACATCATTGATGACGTCAGAGAGGGAGCTCCATTTTTGTAGTGTGAAGATAAAAATTTATGAATATATGGGCAAGCATCGCCTTTTGTAACGTACCCGCCTTTATTACGTGATAAGTAACATTTTAGTAGTCGCCCAGAGTTTACCTTCTAGTTGTTGCCATCCGTACTCTAACCAAAATGATTAGATATTGTCCAACTCTAGAACCCTAGGTCTACCCCATAGGGGAAGCATCCTACCATTACCCCTATGGAGGATCAACCTAAAGGTTCCTAATTGACCTAACAGTCACCTATCAACAACTAGCTCACATCCTAAGGTGTCCTTCGAGAGGCTTCTTGTCCGGAAGGAGCAACTGCCATTACCCTTCGTTCATGGAGTAAAATGATTTTTTCCAGTAGCAGACTAAGGATTTATGAAATCCCTCGTAGTGCTTTGGCACAACCACCATATCTTTCCCCTAAGATAATTTTATAGTTCCGGTTCTGAGACCAAATCCTAGGTAAATCAACAAATCGGCCCTTCCTAGAATTTCTTCCTAGAGTTTGTTTTTGGGGACACCTCTCGGCTAACCGAGACCACCTTGCCAAAGGATTGGATTTGTCGAGAATCCATCCACTCGCTTCCCTCTATGGAAGTTCTTAGTTATCTAATTACCTACCACATTACATGAAACATATAAAATGACTTTATTAATTAAAAAGAATCCTTTTATTCACAGTTGTTCATCTGTGTAATTTAGTCATGGACATATAATCAAAATAAAAAAAATCATTGATTATGTTCCATAATGTGTATTCTCCCGCCCATATAGGAGAAAATTTACAATTTCACGTGTTGCCTTATTCGATGCATTTGCACATCACCAAGATCAAATCCACCTATAGCTAGTGTTTTTACATGTCCCAAGTATAACTTGGGCCATACAAGGGACCAAGTAGTTCATAGGTGTATAAAGTATTTACTAGCTAGAGCACCCCTAGCACCCTATCCACCTCCTACTTAATACGATCCATGCTGGGAGACCTCTCACCATTGGAGCCGATCCATGCTTCCGCGACGATAAAAACATCCCTCCCTAGTATGGAGATTGAGCACCTATCCTTGGGAGAGGTATAGGACTCCTCAATTTTTATATGTTCCAATACTTAATTCAATCAGGATCTAATCTAGAAAATCACAAACAAGATTGATGTCTTCAAGCAGTTATGACTTCAATCAATCATGCAACTTTCAAGTGATAAATAATCTAGCAGTAATCGACACTTGAATTTTACATAATGAGCTCTTTCCCTTGGAATTTAACTAAGAGTATCTAGATTTTGGGTTCTCTAATTTTTCAGTTTAAGGTTTATTATTGTAACCAAGTTTCTTGGCCTTAAGTCAGTTTCTTTAACTTAGAGTTATTTTCGGTTTTTTAAAAAATATTCTATCAGAGCTTCTAGATTAACACTATATCCTTGGCTAGTTTCTTTAGGATTTTGTTCTTAGTAAATTCATCTTGAATTCACTAGTCTTCTTTTCTATAGGGTTAACATTGAAATTCCTCATGATTTCTCTTGAGTTCTAGGTTTTCATAGTTCCCCTAATAGTGTCTAGCCTATAAGATGTTCTAATAATTTACCAATTGGATACTCTAAGATCATAGCATTTCTCAAGAGACTTATCTTATTTCTATTGAATTCAGATAGAAAATTTTAAAAAAACCTATGGTATCGTGATTGGTAAAGGGTTGTTAGCTACGCCTGTCACTCCGTTAGTGACTCTCGTGCTTGCAACTCCAACTATTGCTTCCACATTAGTAGGGTCATTTGTGATATTTTCTTTTGTATTCTTTTTCTTTGGGGCCATGACAGGAATATGATTCATAGAAGAAGAATAAGAACACGATAGTAATACCGATTGACAAGGTTGTAAGACTCTCGATGATGATGATGGTTATTGCTGGATTTAATGATGTAGGCATCGCGGATGGTTCTTCTTGCCTCATTGAGAGCAACACTTCTCTTTCTCTAGTAGACGAAATAGGGATGAGAGTAGAGGTATGACTTCTAGTTGGATTGATAGAATATGATAAAGTTCTTTAGTGTCTTCTCTTCTCGGATTAGAGTAGAAGAGGATGAGAGACCTTTGTTGCGTATCCCCTTCCTTGGGTTGAATGGAATAATGTCTCTTCATCTCATGAAATAGAGTCTCCTCCTTCTCGATCAGCGTCTCGTCCTTGTCAAGATTTCTCTTGTTCCCCTTCCTGGTCATCCCCAAGCCCTCAATTTATAGTTTTGTAGGGGGTAAAAGAGAGGACGCTTGCTTTTTAGCGTTTTCAATGACATCATCGATGACAAAGAGAGAATTGCGCTTTTGATGACATCAGAGAGTGAGCTCCATTTTTGTAGTGCGAAGATAAAAATTTATGAATCTATGGGCGAGCACCGCATGGCACGCCGTCAAGCGATCGTCACTCCAAGGCTTATGACCAACGTGACGACCAAGGCATAGACCTTGGCATCTTGGCCTTGGCATACTTGCAACGGGCTACAAAGGCTTCGTTGGCATTGTTGGTGGCTGTGTAAGAAGCTGCTAGTAGCTTGTAGGAAAATCTTCCCGAGAGGTTAGCCATCCCAGTAGTGTCATCACCCAAGTGCACTTAACTGCCAAGTGACTATCTACTAGGCTAGTTCTTTTTGTTGTTTTATACTACAAACATAGTTTTAATAAGTTAGTCTTGGGAGAGTCTCCCAAGTCTTTGTTCCATGAACTAGTATATAATACCTCATAAATAATAATAATTATCTTCATAATGAGAGTCAGTTTCATAATTAGAGCTAGTTTTTTTTTAAATAAATGTGCAACATAAATCAATTTTCTTTGGAATGTATAAACACATTAAAATAAACTAAGTAATGGGGACATTACATTCTTCCCTCCTTAGAGAAATCGAGAGTCCTCATATCGAGAGAAATTGGGGGTATTCTTTCATAAGGGTTACCTCATCGACCCAAGTGGCATCCTCTTCAGGATAATCCTTCCACTAGATGAGTTCTTCTCTAAGGGTCCTATTCCTAAGGATTCTTTCTTTTACATCCAAGATTCTATCAGGTTGAAGTTCAAGTAAACCTTGGCTCGGCATTACAACTTTTTGATCATCAAGAATATGATCTGGATTAGGTACATATGGCTTTAAGAGACTGACATGGAATACATCATGAACTTTTAGGGTTTCAGGAAGTTGCAGCTTATAACCAATTAGGTCCAAGAGCCTTTATGACTTTGTAAGGTCCACACAGTATCTTGGGCTTAGCTTCTTGAATTTTTCCAAGGATAAAGAACTCCTCTTTGGGTGTACACGGATAAAATCCTTATCCCCTTCTTGGAAGATTCGCTCTTTTCTCCCTAGGTTAGCATAGGCTTTCTGCCAATCCTTTGGCAGCTTGCATATCTTGCTTGATGGTTTTGACTTGTTCGTCCATCTCTTCAAGCATCTTCTTAGAAGCTTCAACCTTCAGGGTAGGGTCAGAGAAGTTTAGCAGAGTTAGGCATCCTTGCCCATATAGAGCTTGAAATAGGGTCATCTGAATGCTCCGATGATAGGACGCATTGTAAGCAAATTCCACCAAAGGTAGATATTGTATCCACTATCTAGGTTCTTTGCAACAATATGCCCTAAGTATGTCTTCAATGACTTGATTTAACGCTCTGTCTGCCCATCAGTTTGAGGGTGATAAGTTGTACTAAAACAAAGTCATGTACCGAGAGTTTCAAATAATCCCTTCTAAAAATGTGACATGAATAGAGAATCATGATCGCTAATAATTATTTTTAGTAATCCATGAAGTCTAAAGATTTCTTTGACAAATAACCTGGCAATATCTGAGGTTTTGTAGCTAGTTTTGACTAGAATAAGGTGGGTAATCTTAGTCAACATGTCCACAATTACCATGATCGAGTTGTATCCTCCTTGAATTGAGGGTAATCCAACTACAAAATCCATACTAATGAATTTCCATTTCATCTGAGGAATATCAAGTGATTGTAGCTTTCTTGGTAGCTTAACTTGTTTGGGTTTTATTCGTTGGCAACTCAAGCATTCGGTTACGTATTTAAGTACATCACTTTTGAAATTTTCCCAATGATAGCTTTTTCTAACTGCATTGAGAGTTTTCGCATAGCCAGGATGTCTTGAAAATGGGGAATCGTGAGCTTTCCATAGTATCTTCTTCTTAAGTTCTTGACTTGAAGGAATACATAATCTTGTCCTAAAGTAGACAAGCCCTTCGTCAACAGAGAAGTTAAGATACTTTGTCTTAAGCTTGGGATTTTGCTCTTTATTTTGAATTTCCTTTAGCATTTGCTAATATTTGGGATCATTATTCATCTTCTCCTTGGCTAGCTTGATGATGGGATTGCTAGGCATTGATGTCATTGTAGCTAGTGTTTGAGCACTAAGAGGTTCTTCTAAGATAAGTGCATTGAGAAATGATTTGCATCTTAAAGCATCTGCAATGACATTCTATTTGCACGGTCTATATTTGATCTTAAAATCATACTCTTGCAAGACTTTGATCCACTGATGTTACCTCATATTTATATCCGGTTGAGTAAAGGTCCATTTAAGAGTTTTATGGTCGGTTACTAGTGAGAATTTCTTCTCGCATGGATAATGTCTCCATAACTTAAGAGCGTGGATAATTGCAAGTAATTACAGGTCATGAATAGCATCATTTCTCTTGTGGGTCTTCAATTTTCTGGAGGAATATGCTACTGGATGTCCTTTCTGCATGAGTGAGTACGCATCCCAAAGCAAGAGAGCTCGCATTGGTCACCACTTTGAATTCTTTGCTAAGATCAAGTAGTTTGAGGATCAAGGCTTTGACTAAACTTAGCTTGAGCCTGTCAAAGCTAGACTATTCAACGTGGGTCCATATAATGGCAACTTGCTTCTTGAGTTGGTTGGTGAGGGGTGCAACAATCAAGGCATAATTCTCGATAAAGGCTCAATACCATCCAGTTAAACCCAAAAAGCTAGGAACTTCGCTTACAATGGTTGGAGGCGGCCAATCTTGTACATCCTTGACCTTGGCCAGATCTACTGATATTCCCTCCCCTGGCACTCCCGCCTCCTCTTGCCTAACAAATTTCTCACCGAGTGACCTCTTGCCATCGCGGCCGGTCCAAAGCTCCTTGCGGTGGTACAAAACAATCCCCCTTGGAGAAGGGTTCCGCGTCTAACCGTGGGGGAGGCATAGCATGATCTTTCCTCTTATTATCCTAATTATATATTTACAATCAAATCTAACTGCTGCAAGCACAATTAATCTTTCATATGCAACCATCAATGCATGCACAAATCAAAAAAAGAAATAGCAACAAGTGTTTTTAGCATGGGAATCAGTCCCACCCAAATCTAGGGTTTCTCTTTTAAGTTTCCACCTTAATCTTAGGTTTTTGCTTCCTACTTGCAACTCTTTTTTGAGATCTGCAAGTTATTTTGCGAATCTAAAGTGTATTTTATCCTTATGAAAAATTTGGTATTTCTGCCCTAAAAGATAATATGGGCATTTATACCTATGGCAGGTAGTTTATGCACTGCTTTGCCTAACCCACACTTAGTAAGATTCCAAATACTTTTCCAAGTTTTTTTAGACTTTAGAATTTGTATCAACAAATTTTTATCAATGTTCAATAAGTCTTACAGACTTCTGATATTTATTTAATTTCATGATACTGATAGTTTTAGGGTTGTCGAGTATTTCATTGTTGTTTTTGCTTCTACATTCTCGATATTTTAGTTTAGGTTTTCTTGCTGACTCATGCATGGGTCAACTCATGATATTGACGCTCTCGCTAATATAACCATTAATATTAACATTGCGTGTGTTTTCAACAAGAAAATAGTTTTTATTTTATTCTACTCATATTCTATGGTTTAATCAACGATGTCCGACCATTTATCAAACTTTCAACATTATTTAGAAAGATCAATTTTAATTTAGCTATGTCCTAAGTGCAATGCTGATTGTTTTTCTAAAAACTTTATTCCAAGCAATATAAAAATCATAAGTGTAATTTTTTTCTCATCTTTCAGACATCGAATTATATTACTACGTACCTAATTTATGTGCATCTGGTATATATTTTCCTATACAATTTTTTGTTGATTTAATGCATTTATTATTTTATGATATTATCTAAATAATTTTCTATAAATTATTATAAAACTCATGCGTCTGTTTATCATTAGCAAAATAAAATAGAGATAGTCACTTTCAGGGGAAATTTATAAAATATTCCATTCCCTAACACCGTCTACCTTTTTTCAGTCAATTGTAATCACATGTGTCATTAACGAAATAACAATAAATATCACGAAATAAACCATAATTACGATATTTTCTTAATGATAGGCATATAATCCTTTTCCAAGTGAAAGAGTCTTTTCACTGAATAGTTAATTATTATATTACTTAGGCTATTTTCCTAAGCGACAGTTCATATGCAATTTTTTTTTAAATGTGTTTATAATCATTTAAAGCCAAATATAGCGATAAGCTTATAAAACATTAATTTTTTTCCAAACCAACGAGATGTTACATCTATCAGGTTTGTAGTAACGAGGGTTTTACCAATTCGTACCGTGTCATTTTCTCCATCAATCGTGTTTCTTGCTTCTCTTGCTTCAAATGGGCTTCTTGAATTTTTGCAACCTTGTGGAGCTATGGATGCCAGACGAAATTAACGTGGTAGTTCAAGGAGAGTTGGTGGTCATCCAAAAAGTTTTTGCCTGCGTTTTGCTTAACAATATGGCTGTATCAAAGGAAGGCGTAACAGGGGGTAGAGAAAATGGAAATGAGGTAGAAGAGAGGCATTTTCCTCCTTCAAGGCTTAAGCTAGAATGGAAAAGAGATGTAGAGAATTTTTTCCATCATTAAGAGGTCTTCCTTCTTGCTTTCTTTGTGAGAGAGAGGGGGTGTATTTATAGCCATGAGGGGGAGCATGCAGTCGACTAATTCTTTTGGCTACTTATCAAGAGCTAAGTAAGCTTTATAAAAAATGCTTTTTGATTGCCTACCTGTTGGATGGTGGCATGGGGATGATTTTAAAATGCTTTCTTCCCTCCAGGCGTAAAAAAGTCATGATTTTTTGTTTATTTTTTTAAAAACGTCTTTTTTTTTCAAAAAAGACTTCATCTGGTGGTTTTTAGCCAAGTTACCTCATGACTTATCTAGTTTATAAAGTCATGTCATACTCTTTGATACTTAACTTACTCAATATCATGCTCGTTCTTGCGCGTTCTTTGTCTACCGATTAAGGTTTTTGTGACTTGTCTTGCCATTACAAAATCAATGCGATCTTTAATGCATTAAATGGAATCAAGAATGCTAAATCAAATATAATGCGGGAAATATTATGATCAAGCCATCGTAATATTATTTACGAGGCATCTTTACTTCTTGTTGGTTGGGTTCATTGAGGTGTCTTCTCGTGTTGGATTGCAGAATTGATTTAATGCGAGACTCAATATTACGTGCGATCACTTATGTGATAACTCAATGAGTAATTTTCAAAACATTTCAAGCCCGAATTTGTTTCTTGATATGAAGTGTTATGGCGGGAATATTACATCCTCTCCTCCTTAGAGGAATCGAGATGTCCTCATCCCGAAAAGAACTGGGGAAACTGTTTTTCTAGAGTTGTCTCTTCTATCCAAGTGGCATCCTCCTTAGGATAGTCCATTGGATAATATACTCTCTAATGGTTCTGTTTCTCAGAGGTTTCTCTCTTATATCTAAGATCTTATCAGGCTGGAGTTCAATGGCTCCTTGACTAGGCATTAAGATTTTCTGGTCATCAAGAATATGATCTTGATTTGCCACATAAGCTTTTAGAAGACTAAGGTGAAATACATTGTGGACTTTCACATTATCAGAAAGTTGTAGTTTGTAGGCATTAGCTCCTAGGCATTTGAGAACCTTGTATGATCCACAATACCTTGGACTCAACTTTTTGAACTTTCCCAATGACAGAAAACTTTTCTTTGGGCATACATGATTGAAAACCATGTCTCCCTCTTGGAAGATACACTCTTGTCGTCCTTGATCAGCATAAGCTTTCTGGCAATCTTTAGCAGCTTGGATGTCTTGTCTAATAGTTTTGACTTGATCATCCATGTCTTCTAGTATTTTCTTAGAAGCCTCAACCTTTAGGGTTGGATCAAAGAAATTCAGTGGCATCAAATAATCTTACCCATACAATGCTTGAAATGGAGTCATTTGAATACTCTAGTGATATGACGCATTGTAGGAAAATTCTACTAAGGGTAGATACTGTATCTACCTTGTCGGTTCTCTAGAACAGTAATTTCTCAGTATATTTCAATGACCTGATTAACCCACTCTATTTGACCATCAGTTTGGGGATGGTGAGCTATGCTAAAGCAAAGCTGGGTTCCAATTGCTTCAAATAAGGCTTCTCTAGAAATGTGACGTAAACAAAGAGTCGCGGTCACTAACGATCCATTTAGGCAATCCATGAAGCCTAAAGATTTCTTTCACAAACAATCATGCAATATCTGAAGCTTTGTAGTTAGTCTTGATTGAGATAAGATGAGTGACCTTTGTCACAATATCCACAATCACCATGATTGAATTATACTCTCCTTTAATAAAAGGTAAGCCAACTACGAAATTCATACTGATGAACTCCCATTTCATTTGTGGAATGTCAAGTGGTTGGAGCTTGCCTGGCATTTTGACATGCTCAACTTTCACCCGTTGGCAACTTAGGTATTCAATAACATATCTGAGTACATCATGCTTCAGTCTTTCCCAGTAGTAACTTTTCCTAACTGCATTAAGAGTTTTTGCATAGCCAAGGTGTCCTGAGAATGAGGAGTCATGGGCTTCCCATAATATCTTATTTTTCAACATTTGACTAAGGGGAATGCAGAGCCTTGTCCTGAAATAGAAAAGTCCATCATCCATAGTTGGTATTTAACTTTGAGCTTAGGATCAGTGTCCTTAACTAGGATTTCTCTAAGCATTAGTTGATACTTAGGATCCTTGTCTGCCTCTTCTTTGGCTAGCTCAATGACTAGATTGCTAGGCATCGATATCATGGTAGCTAAAGTCTCTCCTTTATATGGCTCTTCCATGATAAGTGTATTCAAAAAAGCTTTACAACTTAATGCATCAGCAATCACATTCTCTTTCCCAAGTCTAAACTTGATTTCAAAATCAAATTCTTGCAAGACTTCAATCCGCCGACGCTGCCTTATGTTGAGGTCTGGTTGAGTAAAGATCTATTTGAGACTTTTGTGGTCAGTGACCAAAGTAAACTTGCTTCCAAGCAGATAGTGTCACCATAATTTGAAAGCATGGATCACAGCTAACGGCTCGAGATCATGGGTGGCGTAATTACTCTCATGGATTTTCAGTTTCCCTAAGGAATAGGCTATTGGATGACCTTGTTGCATAAGCACACAACCTAGTGCAAGAGAACTTGCGTCTGTTATGACTTCAAACTCTTGACTTAGGTCAGGTAGCTTTAAAATGGGTGATGTTATCAAACTTGTCTTGAGCTGCTCAAAACTCGGTTGCTCAATGGGCATCCATATAATGGCAATTTTCTCTTTCAACAACTCAGTGAGAGGTGCAGCTATTAGGGCGTAATTTTTAATGAAAATTCTAGACCATCCAATCAATCGTAAGAAACATCTCACTTCCTTAACTGTTGTTGGAGTTTGCCACTCTTGAGCATCTCTAACTTTGGCTGGATCTACAGAGATTCCTAAACCAAATACTACGAATCCAAGATATTCCATCTGTCTTTTGAAAAAGGCACACTTCTTTTTCTTCACATAGAGCTTGTGCGTCCTCATTGTGTCTAGCACAATGCGCAATTGGAGCTCATGGTCTTCGTCTCTCTTGGAATATGTTAGGATGTCATCAAAGAAGACTAGGACAAACTCATCAAGATAAGGTCGAAAAATGTCATGCATTAATCTATTAAATGTAGTAGGGGCATTATTAGTTAGACCAAAAGACATTACAATAAATTCAAAATGACCATATCTGGTATTGAAGGCAGTTTTGGGGATATCTTCTTCCTTGATCCTTATTTGGTAATAATCAAATTGGAGATCAATCTTGGAAAATATTCTCACCCCTTGCAGCCTATCAAGTAGCTCATCTATTCTTGGGATCAGATATTTATTCTTGATTGTTATCTGGTTTAGACCTCGGTAATCAATGCAAAGCCAAAGAGTTCCATCCTTTTTCTTTTGAAATAATACTAGGGCTCCCCATGGCGAATTACTGGGTCTGATGTATCCTTGATCCAGTAACTGCTTGAGTTGCTCTTTTAACTCAATTACTTCAAGGATAGATATTTTATACAGTCTCTTAGTGACTGGAGCGGCTCTTGGTTCAAGTCTGATCTCGTGATCAACTTCTCTTTGAGGTGGTAATTCAGTCAACTCTTCTTGGAAGATGTCATCATATTCCTTCAGCCAATATGGCTCTCCCTCATCTTGTTTATTCTACTCAACCTTATTTAATTTTATGAGATACACAAGTAATCCTTTTCTTAACCCTTTTATTATGCGAGATGATTTGGCTAGTTGAACCTTGGGTTTTCATGCCTCACCTTGGGTCATCACACTGTTTCTCTCTTTAGGTTTTGAAAAGTCACTTGGCCTCTTCTGCACTGAATATGTGCATCATTGGGGATTAACCAATCCATACCAAATAGACATTCGTAGGCCCCTAAATTCATGATCCTAAATCCCATTTTAGAGAGATTGCTTCAAAGGCTAAATGTCACTTTGCAAGTTTGCTGAGTAGACATGATTTCTTTTCCATTAGCAAGTTCCACAAGTAACCTAGATGTAGGTATTGTGTCTATACCTAATATCTTGGCACACTTTGGTGACATGAAAGAGTGTGTGCTTCCACAGTCAATCTGAATTTTAAAGGACTGACCCTCATATTCTGCTGGTGTTTGAACTATTGAAAATTGGTGATTTGGGCCTTTCTTATGGAGGGTGGCATGAACTGATGCCCTCTCCATATCGACTCCCATAGTTGGGTTTCCCTCTTCTTCAAGATCTTTAAGAATTATAGCAGATGCTTTTCCTTTTGCAATTGAAGCTTGGTTCTGACCTCTGTATTGTCCTTGGTGAGGAATTTGGCCAAGCTTTGGGCATTGTCTTTTTAAGTGGCCTGGCTCATTACAGTGGAAACAACCTAGGTACTCCTGAATTACTTCCTATAGGTATGAAGTTCCCGATTGCATTTGTTTTGGCCCTCTTTCCTTGACCAAGTGAACGCTGACCTTGGGCTCGCTTAACATAGCCTTGTGAAGTCCCTTTGTTTTGATTCTAGAGCCTATTATTCCTTAGCTTTGATAAATCTCCTGAATAAGAGGTCCTGCGCAAATCAAAGCATCTTTCAGATTAGTTGGGCACATAGATTCAAGGCGTGTGTTCAGAGGAGCATTCAATCCGTGACAAAACTTAAACACCCGCTGAGCAATAGCCATGGAAGGTGCATATTTAAGCAGTGATATAAACTTTGAGTAATATGCCTCTAGGCTCATTCCTAGCTATCTTAAGTTAAAGAACTCATTCATTTTTAGTGTGCAATAAGTTGGTGGCAAATATCGACCACACACAGCTTCTTTCAGCTTTTCCCAGGTAATGGCTGTCTCAGTAAGTCCCTGGTCTTTACACCACTATTTCCACCACAAGCATGCCTCACCAGTCAATTTCAACTTGGCAATCATAGCGTGATTAGCAGGGGTAGTTCCCACAGCAGTAAAGTAATCATCCATGGTCTCAATTCAAATCTCTGCCTCGGCTTCAACGTCTTTGCCCTTGCCATCAAAATTTAGTCGCTTAAACTGCTTAATGATATACTTCTTCTCCTGAACTTCAGTCGGGACTAGCGATAGCTGTATTACCCTGGGTTATCATAAGTTTCACGAATTAGTTTAGTGCTTTAAACTTTTCAGCTTCATTTTCACATTAACATATCTTACTAGTTTTGTAAAACAATGATGGACCAAAGAGCACAATATTTTTACAAAATCTAGTCGTTGTTATCTTTTATTATTAGTAGCCATATGTTATGATTTTTACAAGGGATATTTACAAATGGCAGATGTTTACAAGTAGAGATACATCAGCATCGATAGGATAGGCTAGATACTATGTACAATTTCCAAAGCAGGATATCATTATATCTTTCTTTTTCAGGGATGGATATCAGTTACATTCATGTAGAAGAAAGTAGGCCAATTATTGTCTATGTCCAAAAACCTATACTGTGGAAATGGTAGATCTGGAAAACCATGGATACGGTAATCTCACTACTTTGCGATGTCCTTGGATTATAATCCTATCATCTGGGATTACCTTCAATACCTTGTCATAGACATAACGGTCTAGACGTATCTACTGACCACTGGTAATCATAAGTGGATTCCTTCTGGACAGACAAAAGATAAAGGCCTCAACTACTTTTAAATTTTCCATCCATTAAAGGCATTTTAGATTAGTCTACATGTTGAAGAATCGATCGGCCACCTCGATGTAACAATAACACTCATCCCAAAACCATCTTCTTTCATGATTCACGCGGGATGGATTGTATAGGCAATTGAGTATCCTCATCATTTCTCTTCTCGACTTGTCATCCGTGGAGTTCAGCACAGATGTGTACATTGCTCGAAAAATGAGGAACTGGTTCCAAGCTTCATTATTCTGCCAAAGTTTATCCCTTAACAATCAACAGATTGATTATTACTTAGAATAGTTAGTCTTAAAAACCATAGATATTTTTAATTTCAATTATGCTCTGATACCATGTGTCACGTGCCTACCTAACAATTCCCTAGTAGCACATTTTAGTGGTCCATCGGGGAGCTATTCTAGATAGTTTCGCCCAGCACTTGCGAGAATGCACAAGGTCTATCATCTAGCTTTCCTAGAGTCCACCCCATAATGGAAGGTATCGGCCATTCCCACAAAGATCAACCTGCAAGCTCGAGGTCCTAATTTGACAAAACTGAGGTCTTGATGCATCAGCTAGCTCTATCGGAGGTGTCCCACAAGGGCTTCTTGTTCGACTGGAGTGATCGTAGTTACCCTTGGTTCATGGAGTGCAATGCTGTTTTCCAGCAACTAGTTAGGAATCAGGGAACCTTAATGAAGTCCTAACACAACCACTGCACCTTTCCCCTAAGATAATTACCAATCAAGTTTTTAAGACCTGACCCTATGTAAGTCAACGCTCGGCTCTACCTAATTTTTCCTAATCAATGTTTCGTTCAATCTCTTGAGAGAAGCTCCCATTTTACCGGGACCACCCATCCGTAAGACGGATCTGTTAGGGATCTTGCCCACCCGCTTCGCACAAATGCTTTTTTTTAGTTTTCTAATTATCTATCACATTAAAATATGACATAGCTTCATTAATTAACCTGCTATCATAGGTTCCTTCGCATAATTTTACAACACAACACAAATACAAAGAAAAATAATCTTTTGGTAAAAATATTTATTTATTAGTTTGCAAAGTTATTTACAATGATTTTCCTCCTCTACCTATGCAAAAGATAAAACTCTGTTTACCGAAAAATCCCTTCTGTCTACGCAAAAGAAAACAAACCCTCTAAGATTTCCATCCCTTCACTGGTACCAAGGACTCCAGGATCCCATCCATATTTGCATGAGGGTAAGGCAATTCCTAGGAGTGATCGAGAGATTTATGGCCAGAGCCCCCTTGGCACTCCCGCCTCATCCTGCCTATTAGATTCCTCACTAAGCGACCTCTCATTGTCGACATCGGTTCAAAGCTCCTCACGGTGATACAAAACAATCTCCCTTGAAGCAGGGTTCTGCATCTAGCCGTGGGGGAGGCATAGCATGATCTTTCCTCTTATTATCCTAATTATATAGTTACAATCAAATCTAACTACTGCAAGCACAATTAATCTTTCCTATGCAACCATCAATGCATGCACAAATCAAAAAAAGAAACAACAACAAGTGTTTTTAGCATGGGAAGCAATCCCACCCAAATCTAAGGTTTCTCTTTTAAGGTTTCACCTTAATCTTAGGGTTTTTCTTCCTACTTGTAACTCTTTCTCGGGATCTACAAGTTATTTCACGAATCTGAAGTATATTTTATCCTTATGAAAAATTTGGTATTTCTGCCAAGATAACATGGGCATTTATACCTATGGTAGGTAGTTTATGCACTGCCATGCCCTAACTCGTGCTTAGCAGGATTTCAAATGCTTTTCCAAGTCTATTTAGACTTTAGAATTTGTATCGACAAATTCTTATCAATATCCAATAAGTCTTATAGACTTCTGATATTTATTTAATTTCTTGATACTGATAGTTTCAGGGTTGTTGAGTATTTCATAGTTGTTTTTGCTTCAACATTCTCGATATTTTAGGTTAGGTTTTCTTGCAGAGTCATACGTGGGTGTCATAATATTGACGCTCTCGCTAATATAACCATTAATATTAACATTGCGTGTGTTTTCAATAAGAAAATAATTTTTATTTTATTCTACTCATATTCTATGGTTTAATCTACGATGTCTGACCATTTGTCAAACTTTTAAGGTTATCTACAAATATCAATTTTCATTTAGCTATGTCCTAAGTGCAATGCTGATTGTTTTTCTAAAAACTTTAAGATATTTCAAAATCATAGCTTTGAAGAGTAGCTAGCCACCTCCTTTGTTTAGGAGACAAATTTGGTTGAGAAAGGAAATATTTTAGCACACGATTGATCGCTTTTAACCTTGAAATGGCTACCATATATATAGTGATGCCACTTTTTAATAGCATGCAAAATTGCCAATATCTCTTATTCATAGACATGTAGTTGACACTCCTTATCATCAAGCTTGCAACTTTCATAGGCTATAACTCCATGGTCTTGATATAAAATAGCCCCAACTCCTCTTTAACTAGCATCCGCACATGAGTTGCACATGTAATGAATTCCTTAGAGAAATTTGGGCATACAAGAGTAGGTGTTGAAACTAAGAGAGATTTAAGCTCATTGAAACTCTTATCGGATATGAAGTCCCAAAAGAAAGCCTCTTTCTTCACCCTATCGGTTAAAGGAGCCACCACATGAGCATATTTTGTTATAAACCTCCTATAAAAGGAAGACAATCCAAGGAAACCCCTCAAAGAAGTAGATTTCGTAGGAGTAGGCCACTCTTCGACACATTTCACTCTGTTGGGATCCACTCGAATGCCTTACTCTTCTACAATGTGACCCAAGTATTTCACTTCATCTTCCATGAAAGAACACTTTGATATTTTGGCAAAGAGTGTATGTCTTCTTAATATGTGAAAGACCTCTTGTACATGCATCAAATGCTCCTCCTTGGATTTGCTATAAATGAGGATATCATCAAAGAATACAAGGACTATTTTGAATAAGAAAGGCTACAATATTTTATTCATGAGAGCTTGAAAAGTAGCGGGCACATTTGAAAACCCAAATGGCATGACCAAGAAGTGGTATAACCCTCTTTCAGTCCTAAAGGCTATTTTATACTCATCTCCTTCCTTCATTCTAATTTGGTGATAACTCAAACGAAGATCAATCTTGGTAAAGACCTTTGCATCTTTGAGCTCATCCAAAAGGTCATCAATGTGTGGAATCAGGTATCCATTCTTCACCATGTACTTGTTTAACTCCCTATAATCAATGCACATGTGAAAAGATCCATCCTTCTTCTTTACCAAGAGTACAGGAGAGGCAAACGGAGATTGACTTGGATGAATTAAATCCATTTGCAATAACTCTTTGACTTGTCACTCCACCTTTTCCCTTTCAAACGTTGACAAGTGATAGGGAGGTTTGTTGATGGGTTTTGTATTAGGCAGTAAATCGATAGGGTGATCAACCTCTCTCTTTGGAGGCAAAGATGATGGTAGTTGAAATAAATCTTTGTATTCTTCCAATAGCTCTTCTAGCCTTGGATCCCTTTTCTTTGAAGAAGAAGATGGCTGATTTGGTGGCTACTCTTCATCTACTTTCGCAAGCAAAAGAGTGAAGATGCATGATCTTGCATTGATTTCTTTTCGTAACTTCTTCATGGATATGAGTTCCAAGTGTTTTTGACCAATGCCCTTCAATTCTATATGTTTTCCATTATTCCATTTAAACTCCATTTGGATATTTTCAAAGTCTAATGAAAATTTTCCAATGAACTTTAACCAATCATAGCCAATGACAACATCTATAGGTCCCATTTCCAAAGTAATCAAGTCTACTTGTATGGTACATGAAGGAGATAAGGTGATAGGAGTGCGTAGGCACACTTGATTGCTTGATTCATAAGCTCCATTGGCAACTTGGATCTTCAATGGCACTTGCATTTGTTGAGGTAGCAATTTCAACCCATGCAAAGATTTGGTATTTATGAAGCTATGGGTGTTGCCCATGTCTATCAAAAGATGACCACTTTCCCTTTGATTCATCCTTCTTTGATGCCTACCATCGATGTTCTGTTTTAAGTCCCTCTGTTCCTAGCTTATTTGATCAACCCCTCAAGTCTAAGGGTATTTTCTCCCTTACAATCAGTCCATGCATCATGAGAATTGCACATAAAGAACCATCCGGATCAAAGGGAAAACTATCCACAATATCATAGAACTCATCATTAGTTCCATCATCCTCATTATGCATGTCTTCAACCATAGGGTTTGCATCCACATGAAACACAATTCCCTCTTCACCTTCATCTTCATCCGGCTCATCAATGATGACAAAATTAAGCTTGCTATTTTTTATTTACATTTCAGCCTATGGGTCTTGTGTCCACTTTTCTCCACACTTAAAGCATAAACCTTTGGCCTGCATGTCCTTAATTTGATCATTAGAAAGGACTTTGTTGTAAGTGTTGTTTTGAGATCCCTTTTGTGCATTTTCAGCCCTTGTAAAGTTTTTTTTTACTTCAATCATTGGTCTAGAACCACCATCAACACTTGGTTTTGACCCCTAAACCATTGGATAAGTAGGCACCTTGCTATAATTATTGCTGTAGGTATTAATTCCCTTGCTATCTTATCTATACACATCCCTTGGCCGGCTGAAATGAGTTCCAAACTTAGAAGACTGATTTGGTGAGGAATACCTTCACTTTTAGGCTAAATACTGATTGAATCTCTTCTATATTTCTACCCATACCTTTCAACATATTGAATAACATCAATGCTCTTGGGCTGCATTACACCTACTTCCAAAGAAAGGGTTGGATCTAGACCAAGGATCTAGACCAAAGATGTATTTTTTTAATTTTGTCAAATCATCAATTCCTTCAATGTACATAGAGAGATTGAGGAACATATTGGAGTAGTCACGAACGGACATGCCCCTTTGTTGAAGACCATACCATCTTCTTTGCAATCTTTCTTTTTCCATTGGAGAGACAAACACGTCTAACATTGCCTTCTTAAAATCCTCCCAAGAAGTAAAAGTGTGACCAACTCTTTGCATGTATCTCCACCATGTATGTGTGTAGCCCTCAAGATTGAGTGCCACAAAATAGATCTTAGCTTCATCTTTGCGAGAAAAAAGTGTAAAGTACATCTCTAATTTATTTACCCATTCTTCCCACTCCGTTGGAGATGCATTATCCCCCTTGAAGTTGGAAACGGTGAACTTTTCTTTGTACTCCTCATTATAAGTTGGCTAAAAATGATTAGAGTGCTGCCCAAAAGATGATTGCCTCCAAGACTCTCTATGCATTGAACCTCTTCCAAAAGAATTTGGTCTAGAAGCATTACCACCTTGATTTGGTTGACTCAATCCAAAAGAATGAGGTTGTCCACTACTGGGCTGACCATAAAATGAGTTCTCTTTGTTAGTGATATCATGGAATAACCTTATTTCCTCAAATCTTCCATTCTTATCATGCATCTTTGATTCTTTTTGCTTGATGGTAGATTGGAAAGGAAAGGATTTGTAGAACAGGTCACATCCATGAAACTCTTCATTCTCATTTTCTTTGAAGTCCTCCTCCTCTTCATAAGTGGCCTCATGTCTTGAATTGAATTGTGCATAGGAATAATGCTTTGATGGTATTGGTGGTGGTTGATAATAGGCACTCTTCAATGTTGATGGCTCTCCTTTCTCAAAGGTTGACATTATTGGCTAATAAATTCCTTTTCCTTTCATATTAGTTGGCTGGGTGCTGAAGTATTTCCAGTATGAGAAGTGGGTACATTTGGCATAGAAGGTGTGATTTGAGTTTTCAAGTCTTTGATGGCTACTAATACATCTTCAAATCCACTTTTCATAGACTTTGCTACTACATTTTCAAATCCATTCATCATAAACTTGACCAACTGTGCTGAAGACTCTCATTCACCTCATTGGATGTTTTCTCCATATTTTTCAATGAATTATAAAGTTTTTTATGAGTGTCATGCATTCCAATATTCAGCATACGTAGCTCTTTGAAAGTATGGAGTCTTCAAAAGGTTCATGAAACAATTAATTCTTATCATTGCCAAGTCATACACTATGAGCATTACCAACACTAACACCTTCATCTTGTTGGTCTTGATTACAGGCTTTATTGGTGTTATTTTCATCATTGACATACTCTCTAATATCCTATTGAATGGTTTCCATCGCTTGGTCTTTCATTTTGTTTTTGGCCATTAGGGATAGTTGCTATTAAGGATGACTGTTTTAGACAAAACTGACAATATCTTGCTTAATATTGCACCAATCCCAATGATTTATTAACCTAAAGGAGGAATCTCATATAGCGGGGATATTCTATATTTTTTAAGATCTCAGCTTGCAAGAGGGGTAATAAGTGTAATGACCTCAAACAATGCACCCCTGTCAGTCTATCTAGGTGCAATCCCACTATACCATCTGTCACATAAAAGCTGTTATAACTTTTGCTCCCAATGTCCGATTACTTAACTTTGTAGTTTAAATCAAATCTTTGAATTCCCTCTTCGAATCAAGATATCAAGCTCTCAAATCAGATCATGACAAAAAAAATTGTAATAGAAATTGTGTACCTGTCCTGTGAATTCCTGCACCCTGTAAATACCGTGTGAATTTCCTATTTCACCCTAAATTGTCTCTTGGGGTACTTGCAGACACCCAAAACACTTAGTAGACATGTGATGGAATGTAGGGCACTTGTACTAATCAAGAGGGCTAAATAACCATGTTCTCTTGCTGTTGAATGTCTGTAACATCTATGAATCGCTGATCTTACTGAAATACCACTGTCAATTCTTGGCTCAAGAGATGTACATGCACCTAAATTGAAAAAAATGTGTGGGATTCATGACTTGAGGGGTGTTCGAATTTCCCTCTCAAATCGGTTTGTGCTCCCCTTCAGGATCCTCGTCAGTAGGGGAGGGTCACCTTACTTTTGTCCTACCAACTCACCCGGCATCCACTTTTCCTCATGGATATAGACATGGCAAGGTACATGCTAAGGCTAAGAAAATAATGATGATATGCAATAGGATTAAAAGAATTCTTTCATGCCTTTAATGATATGTAAGTGAAAGTAAGAAATTGATCAAATGGAAAAGGATAGGGATAGGTATTGCCCTTTCTTGCAGTGACTCACTGCATACAATGAATTCAACTTACCACTTGATTATACTTTCAGTCATATTGCAATCAATCATATTCAAGCAACCAAAGTCAGGGTTAGGTATAAAATTCCAGCAAATGAGGAAGGTTAACATCAATTGGCTACTACTGATTTTAAGTGGGGAGGATGAAGAAAATTTAGCATAGCCACATTCAGTCCTAAGTAGGGTCTATATGCACTTAGTTGTCAATTTCAAAATAGGAATGAAGCTAAAAGGTATCAAAGAAGCCAAATCTTCAAGAAATTGAAATAATCTTCATGATATCCATTTTCAACTGTAGCTAGGGTTATGAAGGAAGCTTCAAGGATGAAGGAGAGTGAAAGATCAAGCAATAGAGTATAGAAACTTCATGTTAGGGATGTCAATGATCCACCAAATGAGGAAGAGGCAAAGTGATGGAGAAGAATGATGATTTCCAGGACAAAATGTGGGAGCTCTCACTCAACTGCCAAGACCCACGGACCGCTTATTGCTTCAAGCATTCCAAGCCGAGCACTAATGGCTACCTCTCACATAGCCGATGCGCCATCCATATCTACAGGTGTAGTGAGCTTACCTCCATGCCGTTCGAGTTACCTCCTCTCCCGCGCACTCCGGTTGCTCCACAATCCAAGTGCAAGCTTCAAGCAAGCTCCATCCTCAAGCTCCACGCTCCAAGCTCCATCACCATGAGCAAGAGAAGAGAAGAGAAGAGAAGAGAAGAAGAGAGGAGAAGTTGGAGAGCTTCTCCACCCCACGGTCCCTCACACTCACACTCTCACACTCTCTCTTTCAAGCACAAGCTCAAGCAAGCAAGAACAAGAAGAAGAAGAAGAAGAGGAGAGCCTCTTTTGGCCACACACAAGAATGAGTTTCCATTCACTTTTTGAACTTTATATACAAACCCTAAAATCCCATGGGCGCCCATCCCCTTTTTTACATGACCGGCCATTGTGGCAAGGTCCTTTTTCCATTTCCCTCTTCTATCCTTATGCCTCTAGCCTATGCCTATCTAATATTTTACAATTGGCACAGGAGGGAGCCTGGCGCTTTTTACAAGAGTTTTCCAAGTTTTCTTGAAGCGCCTTTCATTTAAAATCACGCCTTTGGTCTCGGCTTAGCCTTTAGAGGTCGCCTGCACGTCTTTGCTCTTCTTCCACGCTTTTTCTGCTTTTTCCTTCATTTTCCGCCATCTCGACTTGAGGTTAACATTACCCCCCTCCGAGATGGGTGCTAGTCCCATGGCACTTCTGTGTTGTTGTAGGGTGGTAGGCACTTTGGGCAAGGATGGTGTAAAGGGAAGGGCCACAGGTAGATTCAGGTGCATGTGGAAACTGATGTTGGTCGAGGAAGCTAGATGGATAGTGAGTGGTTGACAACGGCCTCCAAAGTTGGTGGTTTGCCGCTTGTGTGATGCATGAAAGGAGAAGGTGCGGTGCTCTCCTTAAGGGGAGTATCTACCTTATTGTGTTAGTGTAGTGTGCTCGTGCTAGTGAAATGGAAAGGTGGGTCTAGCTGTAGGAAAGCCTGGGTGATGTCCCACACTTGAGGACCCCATTTGTTGCAAGGGAGGTGCGGTGCAAGTGGCTTAGGGGTTAGGAGCTTAGGGCACATTCCTAAGCCGACCGGTCTAACCATAGGCCCTAAGCATGAAGTGGGGAAGCAAAAAGGGTTAGGGAGTTAGGAGCGGAGCCGGCCGATCGAAGCCACCGGGCACGCCTAACTTGAGGACCCCTAGGTGCAGTGAGAGTGCTCTATGTGGTGTTTAAGTACTTCTGCCGACGAGTGAGTGCTTGTGTGCTTTTTTTTTTTTAAGGTTGTGGAATGATAGCCAGGCCTAATTGTCTTCATCGAAATGAGGAGGGGAAGGGGGTCTGATAGATTTTCTCAAAAACTGGCGACTTTGCATGTAATCTTTTAGATTCATGTAGACATGAAGAGAAGTGGTGGAGAGGAAAGGGTGATTGCACCTAGTGAATTGGCTGTCATTCATATCTTCTAGGAGGGCTAGGCAAAAAGAGGGGAGGAGGCTAGCCCTCATCATAAGATGAGCCATGGCGCAGTTGTCAATAGCGTTAGGGTCAAAGAAGAGGGGAGGTAGGCCACGCTCTTGTGGAGTCGGGTCCTGCTTAAGGAGTAGCCTAAGTAACCTAAGATAATTACAGGTTGTTACAAAGGCGGGATCAGGGCATGAGGAGAAATCTACAAGAAAGCTATCATAGAATCATCTAGGCTTTTGGCGGTAAAGAGAAGGGCATGCTCGAAGGATACTACATTAGAGTTATAAATAATAGGGAAGTTGTACTGCCCGTGGAGGGTGGCATCAAAATCCACCCCTACCCTTCAAGGGTATGCCATGTAGGTAGGGTTGTTCCGCTCGAATGGCAGGGTGTTACAAAACGCCATCCAGGCGAGCATACTGATGTCACATACTCGCCTCCTCCACAGGGGCTGGCTTTTGTAGCCCTGTACAGTGTGTGGAACTTCAAAAACTTTGTTCTGTCATCAGTAATCAGCCGCTTCTGTGCCCCAAGAGGTCGGGGTTTTTTCTCGCTCTTCTAGCCATCTTTGCCCCAACCCGCCACCGACTACGATCACCTCGTCCATCACCTTGAGCGGTAAGACCCTCCGCAAACTGTTGGGTAGGAGGAAACTAAAGGTAAATGGATCCTTTCCTTGTTCTTGTATCTCCCACAGCACCAGTTCTGCGTGGAATTCTTCGGGGAGATCATCAGGGCATGGTGGGAGAGGTGCGGACGGCAGCACGGCTGGTTTGGCTCTCAGTTGTTTCTTGGCTTCCTCTACTAGCTTTCTGCATCTTTCCCTAGAGGCGGCTTTTCTTTCCACAGATGGGTCCTCTTCTGGTGGCTCTTGAGACTGCGGCAAGGGGGGTTGTGGGACTACATCCTCCCTAAAACGGTTCATGTCGATTTCAAGTTCTACTTCCTCCCCCTGCCGTTCTCCCTGTGGTGCTTCTTCTTCGAATCCGAGGGCATCGATTTCCTAAGGGGTTAGGCGGGACAGCAATAGGTATTTTTGTTGCTCATCCAAGCTCAGTCTAACCTCGCAGGTAGGGGTGGCATCTGCAATACAGGTGTAAGGCTCTACGTGCTATGCCAAGCTTTCTTTGCGTCACCTTCAACGACTCTCCTTGCGCTGAGTGGGTGGTGTCTAGGATGGTGTCGAGGAAGGCCTTCTGTTGAGTGCCGAAGGCCACTTGGGCAGCTTCTGCCTTGCTCTCTGCGATGATTTTCTCCTTCTCTACCAGAGCAAGGCACCGCGCCAGCGTCTTCACCCTCTTTTCATTGTGCGCAGCCCACTCCCCTACTCTTTTGTCTATTTCTTCCAAGCTCTCTCCTTGCTTTAGGGTTAGTATCATGAGTTTCTGCTCGTGGTCTTCCAACTCCCTGACCAGCCTCTCTTGCTCTTCTTTTTCAGAGTTTAGTTGATCTGTCAGGCGCTCGATCTCCTCTTACTGCTCCTTTATGCCTTGTTTTCTCTCCTCGTCCCTAGCATTCAACTCAGCCACAAGCGCATCAACCTGAGCAGATTTCGCAGTGAGCTCCTGGTATTGCACTATCAGAGCTTGTGCTCTCTTTGCATTTTCACTAGCTCCTGCGTCTCGTTTTCAAGCTGCTGTCTCCAGTGCTCCTCCCTATCATCTTTAGCCTTCATTTCTTGTTTGAGATCTACAATCTCCCTTTGCTGCATGGCTATCATCCTCGTTTTATCCAGCTGGAAGGTAGCCACTGATTCCTTCTCGGCTGCCAACTCAGCCACAGCTATCTTGCGATCCTCCTTAGCTTTCTCCAATTGGGAGAGCATCTCGACGATGTACTCGTCGTAGTTAGCCGATGGCGTCATCGTTGTGTGGATGGGTGAGATTGAGGGTTCTACCTTCTGCCTTTTAGGCTCTTGCCTTGATTCCGCATCAGTAGCTGGCCTCTTTTGTCCTGTGGCCGTGGTTCCCGTGCTCTGTCCCTGGGTCATCTCTTTGTTGATGAAATATTGCATCCACGCCATGAAATTTGACACGTCAGCACTGGTCGGGATGCTAGGGGTGATGGTGGTGGGTTCAGTGGAGGCACCAGGAGGGTAGGAATTGGATGAATCGGGGCCTTGCCCTTGCCCTCAGGGAGGACTGGAGGTGGCACAAACTCCGGCACCTGTGTGCTAGACCTTGGCCCTTCTTCTCTATACGGGCTCAGGTTCCCCAATTCATCTGCTTGTTTTGTTGCTCGATGGACCGGCATGTGGCTTCCGCCAGGTCCTCTTCCTCCTTCCTTCGTAGCTCTTCCTCTTCCTCATCTGCCTTTCTTCTCCTTTCCTCCTCTGCTTTTCTCTGCTCTTTCTTCTTTTTCCCTTTTTCTTCTTTTTCCTTTCTTTTCTTCTCATCTGCTTCCTGTTTCGATGCCTTCTTTGCTTTCTGTAATTCTTCTTTTTCCTTCTTCTCCTCCTGTCTCTTCATCCTCTCTCTCTCCTTGGCCTCTTTTAGGGACTCTTTCTTTGCCCTTTCCAAGTCTTCTCTCTCCTTCTTTCTGCCTTCGTCATCCTTCTTCTTTCTCTGCATTGTCTTCTTCTTGGGTTTCTTGGTTGTCTTTTTTCTTGTCTATCCCTCCCCTTCTTCTTCTGTCTCAGTTCTATCGGTGGACCTATCCTTGTCCTGGTGAGGAGGCGACCTTTCTCGCATTTCTTCTTCTCCTTCTTCTGCATCATGTGCTTCCTTCACTGCCTCCTGGATGAGTGCAATCAAGACACCTCCATACCCGATGAAGGAGGCTTTGGAGGAGACTTTTTTTCTTTCTGTAACTTTAGAGGCCGGAGATTCTCCTCCTGTTGGTACACTTCCTAGGGCCAATGCTTTGGCTGCCTGATCGATCATTTTTTGCACATACCCGTTCCAATCTACTTCGTCTAGGGTATGGGCTGCTACATTTTCTAGCACAGGTACGCTAATTCGATGCATCAATGAATTGTAGCGCTGTGGCTGGAGAAGAGCACATGTATCCGCTTGGCCTGCATCCTGGCTTCTGTGTCAGGGATATCCTGGATGCTTATGCCGTCATTTGTGAGCACATCTTCCTTCTTCATTTTAAGCATGGCATAAACATCCCTTTTTTGTTTTGTGTCTGTCTTTGGTACCAATCCCAAATCCTTCTCCACCAAGGCTGGGTCTAAATGGACCTGTAGCTGCTTGCATCTTCTCCTCTGCCCACCGTCACAGTACCACATTCTTGATCTGAGTTGTATGTTCTGAGAAACTCCATGCACTTCAGGTGGTCCGGCTCCTACGAGAACTTTTCAAGATACTTTGTGAGGTTGCATTGTTCAACCACCCTCCTGGCTGTTTCCTCCTTGGCCACCACAACTTCTATGTTGTGGATGGTTCAAAATTTGAGATGGCTGAAGGCGTGGTTCTCTAGATGGATGCGGTATTGCTCCCTTTCCTTGTTTGTGAACGGGAGTCGATGGCCACGGTCTTGCTGCGACATTTTATGCTCCTGCCATAAATCGTAACTTTCATTAGTACTTTCCACATATCAATTCGTTGATTGCTGGAAAAGAAAAACTCTATGCTTTTTGAATGAATTCATTAGGAAGCCATGTAGATTTTCCTTTTTAGACTTGGACTTTTTGCCCTTTACTTCAAAGTTTTCCTTCCGTTTTTTCATACTACATGTTTATGCTTTTCACTAATTTTACTTTGACTTATCCCCTTTGATTCATTTTTCATCTGATTCATTTCACCTTACCCCCTCCCCTTCCATCTTGAGAAGAATCCTTCCTAGGATTGAGGGTCAAAAGGTTAAGGGCTTTCGGCATGTTGGGGTAGGAGTTACTTGTGAAGGAGCCAAGTATAGAAATTTGGATTGTATTCTAGTTGAGCTGCGCGGTCCAAATCAAAGGGTCGAATTCCCACGTGCGTGATGTATGTGAGAACATCTGTGAGGAAGTCACCAGAGTCGACACGGCTAGCAATGTGTAGCTCTTCATCGGTCAACAAGCGATTGAGGTAGGGGTGTCCTTTGAGGTGTTCTTCCATGGGTCGGCCCCGAAGAGTGGTTAACACTCTATACGAGGTGGGCACGACATAAGTGGGATCATACTCTACTGTTTTGATGGCGCAGTGTTGCTCAATGTTGGTCATTATGCGACATCCTTCAACTTCCCATTGCAACCTAAGAGCGTACCACTGCCTCAAGAAAGGTGATCCAGTATCAGCGAGGTGTGATAACTCCGTGATTTCTTAGTCAGTGATAGCAGAAGTGGTTCGTGGATCATATGACGTGATAAGGCACTGTTTGATGGCTTGCTCCTTGGAGATTTCACTGTTAATCAACTCAACAGCGGAGCGAGAAGCTTTTGTGAACACAAATTCAAAGGTTTCCCAAGAGCAAGGCATATTTTGCACTTCACTTGCAAAGGGTTCTTCTAATAGACCTAAGTCCAAGCGGTCGTAGCTTCGTGCGAGTGGCACAAAAGTGTCATCTAGTCTTTTAATACAATCTACCACGTCATCCCCAGTGTCCTCAACAAGGTCAGCGGCTAGCGCTAGAAAGGATTTTTGTTCATAGGAGGGCGTAAGGCCGACAGGTGGTTGAGGTTTGACAGAACGAGAACTTTTGACAACGAAGATGGGCGGTTGGGAGGGTTTGTGAGTTTGTGTTTGGGCCGCTTGGAGGTTAAGTGGATTCTGAGCGGCCACAACGGATGGGCTGCTACATCCAGGTTGGAGTTGGGGAGGCGGATTGACTTCAGCGGGTGGTGACTCTTGTGACGGAGCCTGCGGTTCGGGCCAGTAGGCTTGTGGGACTCTCTTGGGTTTAGGCCTGGATGAGGTGGATGGTTGTGGTCCAGGAGAGCACTATGGCTTGTGGTTTTGAGGGTTTATGGGACGAGGTTTGATCAAGCTTGAGGGCGGGGTATGAATGGTGTTGTTGGCCATGTGGGCCTTAGGGATCCACAACCAGGTATTTCCCGTGTAGTAGCCTTGCACACGTAAGAGGGCTTTAGGGACCCATCATTGCTTGATCATGTGGTGCTTTCTATGACTGTGTCTTGGCCTCCTAGGGCTAGATTTTTTGGTCCTACGAGGATAGGAGTGTTGACTCCTAGGTGGCGGTTGCAGCTGTTTGGGCTTCCATTGAATTCTAGGCTGTTGAGCCTGATGTTTTGCTACTGTGGGATGTGATTCCTGAATTATGGAAGGTGGCGGCCACATACTACCCCCCTCCATAGATTTGGTCATGGAGAATTCTATCGGTGGCTTTGCAGACGGTGATGAAGTCGCGCAGCCCTTGCTAAAGGCTGTGACAATGAGAACATTGCCTATTGTGAGATGGATGCGCTGTGACTCATAATCAACATTGCAGTGAGTCTACTTTTTGAAAGTGCATCCTAGCAGCGACTCCGTGCCTGCATTTTTAGCATTTGGCAACACGTAAAAAATCATTGCGACAGTCTCAGACTCGATAGAAACGGCTACTTTGCACTTGCCAAGGAGTGCGTAGGAATGGGCCCCATATGGGCTTAATTTACCATTCGTGGGCTGAAGTGGTGGGCTGCCAAGTTTGGTCCAATGATCGTGAGTTAGGACATTGAAGTCTGCTCCCTCATCGATCAGAGCGTTGAAAGCGCAGGTTTGTTTTGTAGTGATCATTATATGGAGGTATGCGGGCTCCACGGCTTCCTCATCCTCGTCATCGATCCCAGTGATTGTGGCCACTCGTACTTTGACAGGCGGTTCTAACATCGGTGGCTCGTGCAAAGGATGGGTGGAAGGGTAGTACTTCTTGACACGACTACCATTGAAGAAGCCTATTCCTTCACCATCTAAGGTTTCAAGTTCGACATTGCCTATGCAGCTGATTGCACGAACTTTGAAGGGTCCAAGGCCTCAAAATTTCATTTTCTGTTTATGTCCCTTAACGGAGTAGAGAAGCACTAAGTCGCCATGTTCAAAGTCGCGCTGCTTGACATGCTTGTCAAACCAACTCTTGCGACATGCCTTCTCACATATAAGTGCATGGGTGGATAGAAGACGGGTCTCTGAGAGGCATTCGAGCTCGACCAGGCGTTGCGTCCATGCCTCCTTCCCTTCCCATCGTTCTTGAAGGGCTATTCTCAGGCTAGGAACAAAGAACTCTAAGGGTAAGATTGCTTCTGTTCCATAAGTCAGCCTGAACGGGGTTTGACCGACAGCCGCTTTATAAGTTGTACGGTAAGCCCACAAAGCTTCCATAAGTTTATTGTCCCAGTCGCTCCCTGAGCTGAGACTACTTTGGTCAGGACATTGACGAGAATCTTATTCGTGGATTCTGCCTGACTGTTCACTTGAGGGTAGTATGGAGATGATTTGCGATGGATAATGAGAAAGGTGGACAGGAGATGCGCTATCACTTCGTTGATGAAGTGCGTGCCCTAGTCACTGACCAGTTCGATGGGGCAGCCGAATCACGAGATCACTTGCTCCCATAAGAACTTGGTAGTCATCCTAGTGTCGTTTTTTCGTGTAGCTCTTGCCTCTGCCCATTTCGTGAGGTAATCCGTGGCCACAATGATGTACTTGGCTTGTGAGTACTGCGCCGCAGGACTGATGGGTCCTATGAAGTCGATTCCCCATTTTTTGAAGGGTTGGCGAGCAATAATTGGGGTCAACTCCATTTGATCCTTGTGAATCGGGACTTTTGTCCGTTGGCACTCGTCACAATGTTTGATGAATCTCTTGGCGTCGCGAAAAAGCGTGGACCACCATAGTTGAGACTGCAGCACCTTCCGTGCTGTCCCCACTAAAGTGTCCTCCCGCAATGCCGCTGTGCGCCTCTGAGAGCACATCATGCATCTCATGCTCACACATGCATCTACGCAGCAATCCGTCTTGCCCCAGCTTATAGAGTTGGCCTGCAATCAGCTGTAGGGCTGGATCTTTAGGATCAAGCACCTAAGTCGGGCTTTTTCTATTGGTTGTTCAGGTAGTCCGTGCTCAAGCACTTGGACTATGTCATCCACCCAATATGGCGTTAGATCAGCCTTAAATAAATCTCTCTCCTCGCTGGACAGGTGGAATAGGTGGGCGTCGAGTAACTCATCAATGATGCCTTGTCCAACGGCTTCTCCCGTGGGGAGGTGTGACATGTGGTCAGCCATGTAATGTTGTTTTCCCTTTCGTACTACCACGGAGAAATCAAACTCTAGAAGCAGGAGGAGCCATCGAGCTATGCATCTTGTAGCACAAGGTTTGTTTACTAAATAGAGCAGGGCTTGATGGTCCACGAAAAAGATAAAGGGTGTGGCCAATAGATAATGCCAGAATTTCTTCACAGCGAACACCATGGCTAATCCCTCTCTTTCTATTGTCGAGTAGTTCATCTCCATCTCAATGAGTTGTCTGCTAGCAAAGCTCACTGGATAATCTAATTTGTACTCACCAGGTTGGCACAACACTACCCCCACGGCAAACTTAGAAGCATCGATGTGCACGTGGAAGGTAATGGTCCAATCTGGGGCTCGTAGAATTGCTGCTATTGTTAGAGCCTTTTTCAATTCTTCGTACGCTCGTTGGCATGCCTCGGTCCACTCGAAGACAATCAGCAGCTTGTACAATGGTCTGGCGATCAGCGCATAGTTCAGTACAAACCACCGATAGTATCCTGTATGGCCTAAGAAGCATTGAACTTCCTTGTAATTAATTGGGGGTGGAAGGTCAACAATAACCCTGACCTTCGAGAAATCAGTGGCAATGCCGTTCTTCGATACCACATGTCCTAAGATGCATCCGTGCTTTATCCAAAACTGGCACTTCAAGGGGTTCAAGGAGAGACGATATAAGCGACACCGTTCAAAGACTGCGCGGAGTTTATCTAAGTGTTCGATCCAGGTCGAATGGACACACAGGTCGTCGACGAAGACTTCTAACTCCTTGCAAAGCATGTCCTTAAAGACGGTGCACATGAGACGTTGGAAAGTGGCAGGGACATTGGTCAATCCGAAGGGCATGACTATGTATGCAAAGACGCCCCACTCAGTGGCAAAGGCGGTCTTGTGCATGTCTGCAGGATGCACTTGCACCTAGTTGTACCCTGAGAAGCCGTCCAAAAAACTGTAGGCTTCCTTGCCTGCCACCCTCTCAAGCATGTGCTCGGTGTATGGCAATGGATAGTTGTCCCTCTTCGTAGCAGCGTTTACCTTCTTGTAATTGACACACACTCAGATTTTTCCATTCTTTTTCATCACAATGACTATGGGTGATACCCAGTCTGTGTGCTCAATTTCGTAAATGAATCCAACTCTCATCAACTTGTCAATTTCCTCTTTGATATCATGAGCGTGCTTTGGATTCATAGGGTATGGTCGCTACTTGAGTGGCGTTGCTTCTGGCATCATGGGTACGTTGTGAGTCACGACACTCGGATCTACCCCCTTAAGTTCCTCTAAGGACCAGGCAAACACGTCTATATACTCTCGCAAGAGAGAAACAAGACTCGTTTCTTCTTCATTGGTCAAGTCATCAGCAATGAATACTGGCCGGGGTGTTTCCTCTTCCTAGGCTAAGTCTACCTCCTTGACTTTGGCTGGTCCCTCGATTGGTTCGCTCGTCTGCCCTTGACGTTTGGCACCTAACAGGACTACTACCCTATCTCCTTTTTTGAATTTCGTGAAGCGTTTAGGGAGGTCCTGCGGCTTTCGTTGTTCTTCTGTTCGCGTATCCCTGGGTTGCTTTGCCTTTTCCTGCCTTAACCATCTGCACCTCAGGTGGACGGGTAGGTCCCCCTTGGTACGTCTAGTAGTGGGTGGCCGAGGGATCTCTGGATCACCGTCTGAACTAACTTCCGACTCAGAGTCAAACCCTCTGTCTTCATTAGAAGAGGTGGTCTCCCCTGGTGGCCGCAGTTCAGATGGCGATTCAGTCCTGAGTATTGATGTCGTTCTTGGCTGGGCTAGGCCCGCTTGCTCAAGGTCTATGGCTCCTACGTGTTCCAACCAAGCACGATCACATTCCATGCCCATGAATCCTTGCTCTACCCCAAAGGTCTGCCTTTTTTGTGGCTTGGAGTCTGCTCGTATCTGCTCAATTTCTTGTCCTTCAGTGTCGTATTCTACGATATCTACTTCACCCTCACTCTCATCACTGAAGGATTGGCAGTCTTCGTATTCGTCGCTAGAATCTTTGTCATCTAACTGCTCGTCGTCTCCTAAGGTTTGGTATGTCTCGTGTCGTTGGCCAGGAACTAGGGCCCAATTATACATGAGGTTTAAAGCATGCACCCTGGTCCATTGCCACCTAGATTCCTCTAAGAGATCCTGGAGTGGTTTGAAGTTTGCAGTTGGATTGCCAGCTAGCTTGTCCATTAGGTATTCCAATATCCCCTGGAGTTCCCTTTTGTTGGATGGTGCTTGGAAGGTGACTTTCCAATGGTGGCTTCTTGCCATCATGCAGACTGGTATAGAGAGTGCTTCGTTAGACTTGCCGATCGTTTTGATGGCTTGCTCATACACCTCATGATCTAAGAATGGCAGGTCGATTGTAGCGAGAATGTGTATCCAATCCCACTCATCCTCTGGGCATGGGATATACTTGGTTAAGGGCCCATAGGACTTCTTGACCTGAGTGTTCCCCTTGAGCATAGCAGAGATGGTGTCTAGGTCGACTGGTGAGGTCTTCCAAGTGTCCATCTCTATTCTTACGGCATCCGTTCTATTTCCAAGGAAGATCAAGTCGTTACCCCAATCTTCGATGACTCTAGCGTTGCGCATCCAAGGTCGGCCCAATAGGATATCGTAGTCCACTCCCTTCATGACTATAAAGTCAATAGAGAACTGGACACCTACGATCTTCACTGGCCAATTCTTAAGTACCCCGAATGGCTTCACTCTTATACCGTTTGCTAACGTGACATTGAACCTAGCAGTTTCGACAGGCGGGTTTCCCCAAGTCTGAAGCACTGCGTGGCTAAGCACACTAACCCCAGCTCCCGTGTCTACGATTCCCTTTCTTGTTGTGTCGCCTAGAGCTAGGACTGGTAAGACTGCGTGCATCTCAGAGCCTTCCCAAAAGGCATTGATGTGCAAGGATTTAGGCACGGAGTGCAGTGTCAAACTTGGTAATTGCATTTCTGCATCATGGTCTTGAGGGTCTGCCGTGACCTACTCTTGTGACTGTTCGACCCACTGCTTAAGATCTTGCCATAGGGTAGATTGCTGCCTGAGCAGATCTCCCAGGCTAAGTGTTACAGGGGTAGTCACTAGCGTGGTCAGGAGATCGTTGGATACCCGTCCTTCCCCTAACCTAGATTGTCCAAGCCAATGGCCGCGATTGATCTGCGGCTCTGTCGCGTCAAGGCTTGGTCTTAGCGGCACTGCTTGTGGCGCGGTTGCTTCTGCCGACTTAGGTTGAGGCGGTGATATTGACGTACTTACGCTGGAGAGATCAGCGATCTCGTCCTCTATGATGCGCTCAGCATCTTTGAGATGCTCTTGAGCCTCCTTCACCCATTCCTTCACCTTTTCTATGGCCTCTAACTGTCGCTTCGGATGCGGGTATTCCCCTACCTTAGCACTTCAGTTTTCGGCCGTCTTAGGGGCTGAAGTCTCTACCTCTGCATCTGAAACCTTCTTTCCAGCAGCAGGCAGAGTCGTAGCACTCTCGGTTTTTAGTGCGACTTTAGCTTACGATCTCTTCTTTTTCTGCCTGCGGCTTTTCTTCCCTATCGAGGTTGCGTCAAAATTGCTAGGTCCTGGCAGAGAGATGCCGGCCTGCTTCGTTTGGGCTCGGGTCATGACCTGCAATGGGATAGGTGTGGCCTCCCCATCAAAGTTTTCAACACCAAACAGCCCCAACGGGATAGATGGTACGTTCGCTGAGCTAGAGGATGGCTTTCGCTTTGGGCAATCTACGAAAAGATGGGTGATTCTGCACTCTATGCACCTTTGGTCAGCCTTGTCTCTGTTTTGCTGCTCTCTTTCAGGGCAGCGTGATGAGACATGACCCGGGTGACCACAAGTCCAACAGGTGACTGGATCCTGCGTCTGCCCTCTTAGGCCCCTACCTCGTCCCCTTCCTAACGCCATCACCGGCATGGGTCGATAATCCATGAGGACCGCGTTGCCCTCGTCGTCGTGCGAGTAAGGGTATATGTAGGTCTCTTCCTCATTCGGCTCCTCCACGTAGTGGACTGGAGCGTCGCTTGGTGGATGGGTCACGCAAGGACCAAGCGGTTTAGGAATGCATGTAGGGTTTATGTCCATTCTAGGGACAGCTGGTTTCATATCGTTAGGCACGGGAAGAGCCAATGGGGCTCCCCTTCCAAAGAATGGTTGTGACCTATTCGCTAGGTAAGGTTGGTCGTAGGGTTGCGAGTACGGAAGTCTTCTTGGTAATCTGCATTGCGCGACATCATGGCCAAACCTACCGCAGTTAGTACAAGGTCTTGACACTCAGCCGGTAAGTGGTTTCCGCCACAGTACACACATTGGACGTGCGGGCGCGTTGGTCGTCTCAACATGTCTTGCAACTTGGCTAACTCCATCTTGACATCAGCCAAGCCTTGGTCTGTCTCAGTGGCCTTCCCCTTATCTTGGGGTGATGGGATTGATCGCTCACTAGAGGCTGACATTCTCTCTGAGCTTTGCGAGTTGGTCTCCTCTAGATTCGAGCTCCTGGAGCTCTGCTCTTTCAACTGATCATCGACTCTGATGGCTTCCTCAAACACTCTAGCTACCGCGTCTCGTTGCAAGCTTGAATTGCCTGTCAAAGCCTTATATAACTCCTCGTCTCGAATTCCACTGATGAATACAGTCGAAATTGCTCTTTCAGTTGGTCGCTTGCCTAGAGGGATTCTCTTGAAGAGACTCCTCACATGGGTCACGTAGTCGCGGATGTCCTCCTTCTCTTTTTGCTTGACGTTCATCAAGTGTACTAGCAGGTTATCGAAGTATCCGGGCTCGGTGAATCTCTTGATGAAGAGATCCTTGAGGTCATTGAAGTTGGCTCGCTCTACAGCATCTAGGTGCAAGGTACTCTTCATCAACAAGACAGCTCAATCTATACAACAAGTTTCTAGCCAAATATGGTTAGCTTCAAAAACTTATGTAAGTATTGTTCATCTAATACATAAAATATTTGGAAACAAGGACTTGGGCCAAAAACATACATAATTCCAATTCCTAAAGCTAGCTACAAGTGTCAACCTCGTTCATATCGTACTTTGACGCACCTTTGACATGGCTCTTCTTAAATGAATGCCAAAAGCAATTATCCAATTCCACTCCAATGATATAATGAAATGAGAATTATACTTTGAAAAAAACCCATCCAAATAGTGTGAATACACGTGCTCTTGTTTTCAAGGGAGTTCCCCAACTATCGGTCCTATTGTGAAACAAGCCTTAATAGCCATGATCTAGAGGCAAGTGTACTTGAGATAAGGAGCGTTGCCAGTGTATAGACTAGGCCTAAGTGTTGTACATTTTGAAAAGCCTACTATGTGCTTAAGGCTACTATGTGGCAAGTCAAGGGATTTGGTCGCTTGAACCACTTGTACAAGCATCTCCACTTACCTTAATATTGCATCATTATAAAATATGCCTATTCTATGAAAATCTCCATACTCCATCTATTTTTGCTTAATATTTATTGTTCAAACATCTATGTAAACCATTATCAAGAGATCATCCTCTCATCCTCACATGAATAAGAACAAGTAAAATGCAACATTGCATCATAATATAATGTGTCTATTCCATACATGCTCTCATACCCTATCAATTTTTGCTTAATTTATTCACCTTTTGAACATCTACATGTATGATTTATAGAGATGTTACAATGTAAGATAGTAGACCTTTTCATCTAGATACAACTATTCATAAACTAATTTCATATATTCTCTATATACACTAAAAATTATGAACATCTAAGTGAGAACACATGCAACATATAAACATTCAAATATGAGAGAGAGAGAGAGAGAGAGAGAGAGAGAGAGAGAGAGAGAGAGAGAGAGAGAGAGAGAGAGCATACACCAATGTGTACTAAAGAGAGTGGGTTTGGAGTGAGATAGAAAAAGCATTACATTTTATGACACTCGTATTTAGGGTATTATAATGTGTATATAAAATTAGTTTGATATTTGCCATAGGAAAAAATATTGTCAACATGCAAACCCTATGGTGGAGAGAGAAAAAGGTTTGGTCTTGCATTGAGCTATTGAAATACCTTGCAAGTATGTTCAACAGTTCTCCCCTAATTGCCTAAGTTGACATTCTCAACTTTGATAATTGCATTGAAATATACACAATCCATCCAATCCTTGATGCATTTTCAAAGCATCTCATCTCCACAATCCTAGAATTTTTGGGGTTCACTTTCTTTTGCTCTTCCACAAATATCGCATATAGGAGAGCATTTCCCACATCTAGCTAGAGTTGTCTTATCAAGCAAGGCCATCACACGATTCTCCAAGCTATTAGGTTGTTTCTATTGGAGTATGTGGATTTACGAGCTCTTAGATGATGTCTCCATCCTTTCAAGCCACTATTTAGATAGCTTTCCATCAATCTCTAACCTTCAAACCTAGGCTAAACCCCTTTCTTCTAGGTCTCTCCTACTAAATTCATGGTTGAAATATCCATGAAGTTGCTTATATACTTGGCCTTTTCTAGGAAATTAGTTTTGATGGTCTAATACCTTAATGTATCTCTTGATGCTTTGCATTGCCCCTTTATATACTCAATATATTTATACTATATCTTTATTTTGGTTGTGGCTTAGATAGCCACCGAATCACCAAAATCGTCCTGAACCTAGCCAAATAGCTTCAAACCTATTTCAAATTCCCACCAGTCCCCCCTTTCCCCCTTCAATGTCTTAAATGCTTTGTCATGTGAGAGTGCTTATCATTCTCTCAGTCTCCACGTCGATTGGATCATGGGCAGGTTGGGTGAAAGCGGGAAGGATGGCTAGTGCGTGCGTACTCACACACACACACTCTCTCTCTCTCTCTCTCTCTCTCTCTCTCTCTCTCTCTCTCTCTCTCTCTCTCTCTCTCTCTCTCTCTCTCTCTCTCTCTCTCTCTCTCTCTCTCTCTCTCTCCATGTCGATTGGATCAGGGGCAGGTTGGGTGAAAGCGGGAAGGATGGCTAGTGCATGCGTGCATACTCACACACACACATCTCTCTCTCTCTCTCTCTCTCTCTCTCTCTCTCTCTCTCTCTCTCTCTCTCTCTCTCTCTCTCCTCCCTTCTTGCATCACATTATTTGTGGTAGGATGATAGAATGCTATGGTGGTAGTGGGGTATGGTGAGCTATAGCAGAGAGTACACAAGCAAGGTGGAAGCCATGCCGAAGAGCTCACGGGTGAGGTGGAGTGTTAGTAGCAGGTGGGTGGTAAGAGGAGCATATTTATGGGCCATTTGGACCTCTAGGAACGACTATGTTTTTAAAAGGAAGTGGTTATTTATCTCCCATGTTTGGTGGCAGGTGGTTGACATGAAGACGATCTTCTGCAAAGAAGAAGCTAGGAAGATGCTGCAAGAGACAATACTTCAATGGGGAAGGAGAGGAAAGTCGCATTGATGGCAAAAGAAAGGGAAGCTGCTGAGATACTCCTTTCCCTTAAGGAAGCCATCATGGAGGCCATCCCATGTTCAGCCCTAGATTCATAGAGTGCTTCCATCCACGCCAGTTTAACCATGTCGTCATGGAGGCCAATCCATTTTGTATCTTCGCCACCTACCCGTGGTTATACAATCACTTTTTTATTAGAAGCTTCTATAGTCATTTGAGTATATCATCGCCTTCTACCCAATACATATATAGATGGCTGAATTGCTGCTACTGCACACTCATGTTCACGGTTCACTATAATCGTTTGAGTGTATCGTCGCCTTCTACCCAATACATATATAGATGGCTGAATTGCTGCTACCACAAACTCATGTCCACGGTTCACTAATATTTGTCTCTATGTGTCGCTTATCACGGTTCTCCTCCCTAGCTCAACTAGCTCAGCAAGGCTGACACCTCCCCTTGTATAAACCTCTTCACTCAATACAAATCAACTAGCATTCCTGGGGCGCTTCGCGCTCAAGGAATGCTATCCCGCTTTCACTTCCCTATCGCACATGCTTTACTCTCCTCTACTCACAACCCCTCTATCTCTCATCCCATTTACACCTCCCCCCTCTGTATCCACACTCACTCAATCACTCTCAACTTCTCTCTCTCTCTCTCTCTCTCTCTCTCTCTCTCTCTCTCTCTCTCTCTCTCTCTCTCTCCCCCCAATTCTCTCTAAACACCCTCTCTCTGTCACACACACATACACCAAACTTAAAACTAAAAGTAGTTTAAAACCAATGTAACACAAAATGCCAGACATAGAAACAATCTCTTCCATGTACCATACTTACAAACATTCCTCTCGACATCAATGTAAGCAATCATATGCTTGCACACGCGATAATTAGAAACAACAACGTAATACTAAAAACGAAGCCACAAAGGCTAAGTATAAGGTATGCAAGTGTTTTTAAGCACCATAGGCAAATGGCCGATGCCAACAAAAAAAGACAATGTCTCGAAGATGCCTAATAGAAACAAAGATTTTTGAGTAATCATTAACAAAATCTTCCTCGTTGGGAAAAACATGAGAAGGCAAAGTCGGGAATGATCCCATAGTTTCCATTAGTAATCGCATGGGCAATGCAATGGTCCTACCACCTGCATTGGAACAAAAATCACAATATAAGTACGTGGAACAACGTTACACTAGAGCAGGTCATAATTGAGACAAAGACCAAGCACCACAAAAAGAATTTCTATAAGAGAGCTAGTCAAAAGGAAGCCACAAAGGCCAAGCATAAGGCACCGATGTGTTTCCAAGTACCATAGGCAAATGGCCGATGCCAACAAAAAAAAAACAATGTCTCGAAGACGCCTAATGGAAAGAAATCTTCCTTTTCTTCGAGGAATCATTAACAAAATCCTCCTCCTTGAGCAAAATATGTGAAGATGAAGCAGGGAATGATCCCACAGTTTCCATTGGTAATCGCATGGGCGATGCAACAGTCCTACCTCTCTCTTTACCACCTGCATTAGAACAAAAATTACAATATAAGTACATGGAACAACTAACAAAGATCATTCCATCCCAACAATAAGAATACCTGGTTGAACATTTGTGAACCACTCCGTAGGTACTGACAAACGTTGATGCAGCGTCACAAAACAACCCAAATCTTTGAATCCATACTTGAACCAATGCCTCGGTATCTTATTAGTATGAGAGCGTTGAAATCTCTTCTTATGGTCAACCTCGTACATATGCCGAAAACATTGCGTATATCCACAATGTACAACTTCAATAAAAATTGGGAGCTTGATGTCGATATTAACATCATCATATAAATGCTCGATGACCCTTGCAAGTGTCCTTCTTATGATATCATCAGGAGCTATAGTGAGTAATGTGCACTGTAGCTCCTTTTGATAGTCAAAAGCTGGGCAATAGTGCCACTCTAGGGTAGGCATCTGCAAAAGTTAAATGAATAGTGAAATATGAAAAAACTATACTTCCAAGAGAGTATATGCCAACCAAACAGGGCATAGAGAGCAATTTACACATATGCAAAACCAATGTTCCAGCATGGTCATCAATAACTGTATCTCCACAAAGAAAGCAACTGTATGCAAAACCAATGTCCCTACATGGTCGTCAATAACTACATCTCCGCAAAGAAAGTAATGCACATTACTGCACCTTTCGGAGAACATCCTTGTATACAATGTTTGTGGTCATATCCCCATCCTCTTCACCCAATAGCACTTTCACACCATGCGAAAATTTTACCCTTGAAAATGCAACATACAACTGACCATGTGTAAATACTGGTGCCTTTAGATAAAGCCCAACAATGAACAAAGTCTGCCCCTGTGACTTGTTGATTGTCATAGTGAATGCCAACTGGATGGGAAACTGTCCGCGCTTCATAGTAAATGGCAATTGTGTAGCATTTGAAACAAAAGTAATCCGGGGAATAAAAACTCATTCGCCCACATTTGCCCCTGTTATTATCTGAGCATCGATCACTTTCCTATTGAAAGCTCTACATATCAATCGTGTATCATTACACATACCCCTTTCTGGATTTAGGTTTCTAAGAAGAATAATAGGTGCATTTATCTTCAGCAACAATAAATGAGGAGGAAATCCACCTCCAAGGTCCAATGTATTTAAATACTCAACAGAGCACAAAAATGAGTCGTTGATCTCTGCAATTGAATCTGCACTATAATACTGCCTAACCTCCCCTGGCATTAGTTGCAATGCATGATCATTCAAAGTAGCCACCTCTGTATTCCATGAGGCAAGTACATCCCGCTCACTAAAATACGATGTGTAGTCACCCACATTGGACACGTCACTTTAGACACTATCAATCAGTGTTTCGATAGAGTGCCCTTTTAATATCATGCCAGGTGGGACACACAACTTATCACAACTTTCAGTAACACCCACTTCATCCCCTATTCCTTGAATCCAACAGATGAACCCATTGTCCACCACACTACCAGCTGTCGACACTCGCATATTGCCAGATAGCCTTAGCACCCTTATGTAATGCCACAAATCAGAGTAACACAATGCAACATTAACAATATCCTCATGTGTTCCCTTTACCACAACTAGCAAGACCTGTCTAAAATCCCCCCTAAACAAAGTAACTTTTCCACCAAATGGCTTATCATAGCTCATAACATCTCTTAGAGTTCTATCAACCGCTTCGAAGGCATATCGATGGGTCATAGGAGCCTCATCCTACAAAATAAGGCTTGTTTGTCTCAACAACCGAGCAAGGTCACTTTGAACAGGAATATTGCAAGTGGATCAATTATTTAATTCTACTGGGATTTTAAACCGCAAGTGAGCTATACGACTACCTAGCAAAAGCAAGGCAGCAATGCCACATGATGTTGTTGCCAACGCTATAGGACCACCACTGCACACCTTCGCAAGTAAACATTTGTATAGGAAAGTCTTCCCAGACCCACTAGGACCATCCAAAAAGAATATATCCCCGATATCTGTACCAACAGCATCCATGACTGTACCAAAGGCAATTCTTTGTCCTTCATTCAACATTCCCTCCATGGATTTAGAAACCCTATGTTGTTCTGATATGTTGTATGCATATTCATCTTGCAAAAGAGGGTTAGCATGCAGTTGTGATTTTGGCTGATGAGGTTCAGGCAACCCATCAAAATCACAGAGTCTTCATTCTACATGATGTAAAAGGTCTTACAGATGCAACAAAGCCATGTTAGATGCCTCATGCTGCAGTATACCAAGAGAGGCGTGCACGTGCTGTAGCTGCAATCTATACATGATATCCTCTACCATTGGCACCAAAAATCTTTCCCATAGATGGCCAGGATGAGCTGGCTCACAAAAGACCAAAATTGCAACAAATAAAGTTCGGAGTTGAGCACCAGTTTGCACAGAGGCAGCTTCTTCTAAGCACACAACATATTCATTATCGCTCTCCAACATGCCCCTTCCAATGCAAGCATCCCTAAAAGTATCACAGATCACACTATCAACAGTACGCAAATCTTCAAAAGAAGTACATCCCCGACACTCTGTTAAAAGCATCCGCAAATAGTAGAGCTCACCACAGGTAGGCGCCCCAAAATACATCCGACCACATGTATTCCCATGCTTCCTTCTAGTCCACATCTTATATCGTGCATTCCACACCCAATACATTGGAAAGTCTTGATAGCGAATAGTCCTAGCCTCTGGATGAATGCGGTTGTACACAAACCATTCAGTAAGAGTAGTTTTCTGGAGGTCTTCATTCCGCACAACATCTGGTATACTATCTGTATCCTGAAACACCACATAGTTCTCACCAGGTAAGTATACCTACAAACGTTGTATATCAGGCTTTTCATCGTGCAATGCATAATCATAGATCCAGCAACACGCCTCAGAGGCAGAAACATATCGTGCATCCAAATAACTTTGTATCTCGTCCACCTCGTGAGCATCGCCACCATTCCGGACTGAATCAACCCCAACAGAAAATTTGACGGTTGCACGATCATGCCCCTTGTACACATACTTATACAAATACTTCACAGCCGCAATTATCGAGCACACCTCCACATTTATGTGTGCATTGTATTTTTTACTCAAGAATGGATTATATGGAACAATCCATCGATTATCAATAAGATTACCATTTATGATCACAGAGTTTTATCATCTCGTCTTCGATAAATGGGATAGCCAGAACTATCAACCGTTGTCATGCCCACTAATTTTCGCGGGTAATCTTTAGTACATCTACCCTTGTCCATACAGGGACTCTTGGGGTTCAATCCTCCGTAAGGGCCATGAATGTTGCACTTTGAAATTGTCTCAAATAAGGCTGGAAACTTAACTCTATTGGGTAACTCAGCACAAACCAGTCTATCGTAGTAATATGCTTCAGAAGGTTTGAAAGACGGCTCTAAAATTAGCAAAGTATGAGAATGTGATAGCCCCCTCTTTTGAAATTCAATCATAGTAACATAGCCTGCAACCTTTCCAAAGAGATCCTTCCGCAACAACATATACATTAAATCAGCATGCTTTTTATGAAACACACGAGCAGTCAAATCCGGATGGTCATAAGCACTTTGCCCAGGCAATAAAGCATTAGTTATCTCCAACCACTTTGGATTGCATGTCATTGTTATAAAAAGGTGAGGTTTTCCCTTACATCGCACTATAGCCATGGCATCCTGATATCATTGATACATGTGCCTTGGTCCACCTGTGAATGACGACGGTAAAACTATCCTCTTGCCAACAGAGGCACCAACAATCGGCATTGTCCCATTATCGTTTGCCCCCACCATGTCTGCCAAGCCTTTGTAGGCCTCCGATCGTAACACTGATTGATTCTGGCGACACCAAGTTAACCTGCACTGCTCTATACTACAATAAGCATCAACAATAAATTGCTGCAATAGTCGACCAACACGCAATATGCACACCTCAGTATCTTCATGCACTTGAAGACGAAATGCATAAAACTGCATCTGGGTAACACAATTTTTATTGGACAATTCATATATGTTAACATGAACACTAACATTACTATAGGGAACCTTTACATGCCAACCATCATCCCCCATAGGAAAAAGGAGGACATATAGCATTGGCATATATGCCCTATGCAAGTTTGAAATAGCAACACATCGACCACCCCGAGTGTAAACATGAATATCCCGACGATCAAGAGTACCCTCGTCACCCTGCCCTAGCATGATAGCTGCAACCTCAGTTGCTGCAGGAGCAGAGTATTGTTTACTGGTTCTTTGAATACCAAAAATACTCACTCTTAGTTCCTGCACGAGATTATTTTGCAATTGCAAACCCACTAACCTAAAAGCACGTGCATATATGTTGTGTCGATGCATCATACATTGAAGCTCCCCTAGCAAGTTTGATAATAAATCATGCATAATCCCCAGCCTATTAAGCAACTCATGCTTGGTATCATAAACATACAGTTGTGCAAATCTTGGCCTTTCTTGACGTTGCACATCAGGAAGCAAAGTACCTATACGGTGATAAACAGAGCCATGCACTCTAAAGGTGTAACCATTCTCGATAACAGGTAGCTCGTCAACATTAGCTCCGAGTGATACAAATGCAAGAGCGTTGTTGTATACTCGTATGTTGTTTTTAAATATCCTACTCTAAGGGTGCATACCATGCAACAAATCATGCAATAGCTGTGGTGGATGTTGCAATGGTGGCAACATTACTTTTCCATTTCGATACAAACTAACCCTAAACTATATCTAAAGTAACTAACACAAACAACCAATCAATCTAACTAAACCATTCGATAGATAATAAACAAAAATAATTTAAACTAACTAATCTAATAAGCTAACGGATCTAACCAAACTAACCCTAAACTATATGTAAAGTAACTAACACACAATCTAAAGTAACTACTAACTACTAACTATCCAAATTAACTAAATAAACTAACTAAACTAAATAAACAACCAAAACTAACTAAACTAACTAACCACAAACTAACTAAACTAATATCTCTCTCTCTCTCTCTCTCTCTCTCTCTCTCTCTCTCTCTCTCTCTCTCTCTCTCTCACCCTACCTTACTAACCCTAAACTATATCTAAAGTAACTAACACACAATCTAAAGTAACTACTAACTTACTATTTAACTTATCTAATCAACTAACTAACAAAATAAAATAATCGAAACTAACTAAATAACAAATTAAATAAACCAACTAAACTAACTAAACAACCAAAACTAACTAAATAACTATATAAAATAACTAAATAAACTAACTAACCACAAACAATCAAAACTAATCTCTCTCTCTCTCTCTCTCTCTCTCTCTCTCTCTCTCTCTCAAGTAACTAACACATATATAAACTAAAACAAAAAAACAAACTAACCCTAAACTATATCTAAAGTAACTACTATCTTACTAGCCCTAAACTATAACTACCAAACTAAACTAACTAAAGTAAACCAACAAAACTAATAACCTATTTAACTAACTAACTAACTTACTATTTAAACCAATAAATACATAAATACATCAAAACAAATTTAAAACCTGAGAGAGAGAATGAGAGAGACACAATCTAAAGTAACACACAATGTAAAGTAACTAAGCAACCCATAACACATATATACACTAAAACCAAAAAACAAAGTAACCCTAAACTAACACACAATCTAAAGTAACTAAGCAACTAATCTAAGGCAAAACCTACTAACTAATTAACCCATAACACATATATAAACTAAAACAAAAAAACAAACTAACCCTAAACTAACACACAATCTTTTAAAGTAACTAAGCAACTAATCTAAGGTAAAACCTACTAACTAACTAACCCATAACACATATATAAACTAAAACAAAAAAACAAACCAACCCTAAACTATATCTAAAGTAACTAACACACAATCTAAAATAACTACTAACTAAATAACTAAATCCATATATAACACACAAAAATAATTTAAACTAACTTATCTAATCAACTAACTGAATAAACTAACTAAACTAAATAACTAACTAAATAACTAAATTAAATAAACTAAATAAACAACCAAAACTAACTAAACTAACTAACAACCTATTTAACTAACTAACTTACTATATTTAACAAACTAACTTACTATTTAAACCAATAAATACATCAAAACAAATTTACAACCTCAGAGAGAGAGAGAGAGAGAGAGAGAGAGAGAGAGATCACCAACCTGAAATACCAATTCTCACAAACAAACTGCACAAAATAAACCAAAATACCAATAAATTAAACCATACCAAGCAAAGCAACCTCTCTCTCTCTCTCTCTCTCTCTCTCTCTCTCTCTCTCTCTCATAACTAACATGTATATAAACTAAAACAAAAAAGTAAACTAACCCTAAACTATATCTAAAGTAACTACTACCTTACTAACTCTAAACTATATCTAAAGTAACTAACACACAATCTAAAGTAACTACTAACTTGCTATTTAACTTATCTAATCAACTAACTAAATAAACTAACTAACTAAATAAAAGAATCGAAACTAACTAAATAACTAATTAAATAAACTAATTAAACTAACTAAACAACCAAAACTAACCAAATAATAATGTAATAACTAAATAAACTAACTAAACTAACTAAGCAACTAATCTAAGGTAAAACCTACTAACTAACTAACCCATAACACATATATAAACTTTAAAAAAAACAAACTAAATAAAATAACTAAATAACTAACTAAACTAAATAAACAACCAAAACTAACTAAACTAACTAACCACAAACTAACTAAACTAATCTCTCTCTCTCTCTCTCTCTCTCTCTCTCTCTCTCTCTCTCTCTCAACTAAATAAACACGACCATACACAAAACTAACTAACTAAACTAAAGTTAACTAACTAACGAGACTAAACTAAGGTAAAACCTTCCAACTAACTAACCCATAACACATATATAAACCAAAACAAAAAAACAAACTAACACAAATAACCAATCAATTTAACTAAACTATTCAATAGACAATAAGCTAACGTATCTACCCAAACTAACCCTAAACTATATCTAAAGTAACTAACATACAATCTAAAGTAACTACTAACTTACTAAATAACTAACTAAATAAACTAACTAAACTAAATAACTAAATCCATATATAACACACAAAAATAATTTAAACTAACTTATCTAATCAACTAACTAAATAAACTAATTAAACTAAATAAGTAAATAAAACAACTAAATAACTAAATCCATATATAACACACAAAAATAATTTAAACTAACTTATCTAATCAACTAACTAAATAAACTAACTAAACTAAATAAGTAAATAAAATAACTAACTAAACTAAATAAGTAAATAAAATAACTAAATAAACTAAATAAACTAAATAAACTAACTAAACTAAGTAAACAACCAAAACTTATCTAATCAACTAACTAAATAAACCAACTAACTAAATAAAATAACCAAAACTAACTAAATAACTATATAAAATAAAATAACTAAATAAACTAACTAAACTAACTAACCACAAACAACCAAAACTAATCTCTCTCTCTCTCTCTCTCTCTCTCTCTCTCTCTCTCTCTCTACATCTCTCTCTCCCTACATCACTTTACAAATGAGAATAGGATATCTTTGTATCCTTTATGTTGTTACTTCCAATAATACACCATTACCATTCCATTTTAGTATAAACATCATTTTCAAAAGTCTTTGCTCAACTCAAGTTGATGCAAAAGAAATTGAAGCTAAATATACTTCTCTCTCTCTCTCTCTTTCTCTCTCTCTCTCTCTCTGACGGCACGCCTAGAGCTGCTGCCCATCACAACCAGCTGCCACCAAGTTAGGGGCTACCAAACACCTGCATTTTCAGTCATCTATGGCCACCCAGCATTCATGGGAGATTCAACATTTGTTGTGACACCTGGCAGCCCTTGAGTTTGTTGTCCACAGGTCCATTCATCTAACAGATACCTACATTAAAATGTTTACATTAAAAGGTCCATTCACATGTGGCAGTGGAAGTGGTACATACCCACAGGTCCATTCAGAGAGTAGTAATATTCTCTCTCTCTCTCTCTCTCTCTCTCTCTCTCTGACGGCTACGGAAACGCTTACAACAGAAGGTGATATTGATGGAAGAGAAGACGAAGGGGAGGAGGAAGGCGGGCGTGCATACGAACATGGAAACAAGAGAAAACACATGAGAGGCTTCAATCAAATTTGGAGTGTCAATATAGTGCAGAGCACTGCTCCAGCGGTACTTCCAACGCATCTCATCAGGCCATGAGCACAGGCTAGCAAGATTTCCCTCGGCATACTCTGGAAGGAGATTTCGTACTGCTGACTGAAAAGTGTCTCGGCTAAGCTTGGGGGGTTGGTAATACTCTTTCTCTCTCTCTCTCTCACGGCCAGTCGTCAGGAGAGAGAGGGAGAGAGAACACGCGTTCTCTCGCCCTCTCTCTCCTGACGACTGGCCGTGAGAGAGAGAGAGAGAGTATAATATCAGGAAGTCAGCGTAGAGCTTAGAGAGAGAGAGAGAAGTAATCAGGTTGTCGACGAGGAAGTCAGTGTGAAGCATCAGGCCGTCGACTAGGAAGTCAGCGTGGAGCTGAGAGAGAGAGAAGTAATACTTCTACGAAGAAGCGTGGAGCTCAGAGAGAGAGAGAGAGAAACGTGGTTCTGAGGACTGACCAACAGTGGAGAGAGAGAGAGAGAGAGAGAGAGAGAGAGAGAGAGAGAGAGAGAGGACTAACCTGTTGCCTGCTGCCTGCTCCTGCTGCCTGCTGGCCTGCCTCCTTCTGTCCCGTGAGAGTGAGAGTGAGAGTGAGAAAAGAAGAGAAGAGAAGGTGGTAGAAGGAGACCACGTTTCCTTCTGCCCCCAATTATGTGACATAAATGGTCACTTACCTTTCCTTCTGCCCCCAATCATATGACATAAATGGTCACTTTGGTTTGGTTTGGGAGCTAGGTTCGGGAGCACTGTGGTGGTTCGACACTTTCCCGAACCTGTAGCTCAAATAATATCACTTACCTTTCCTTCTGCCCCCAATCATGTGACATAAATGGTCACTTTGGTTTGGGTTGGGAGCTAGGTTCGGGAGCACTGTGGTGGTTCGACACTTTCCCGAACCTGTAGCTCAAATAATAATGTAGTATAGATGCTGCTTGCTGGTCCGCCTCCTTCTGTCCCGTGAGAGTGAGAGTGAGAGAGAGTGAGAAGAGAAGAGAAGAGAAGGTGGTGGAAGGAGACCATGTTTCCTTCTGCCCCCAATCATGTGACATAAATTGTCACTTTGGTTTGGTTTGGGAACTAGATTCGGGAGCAGTGTGGTGGTTCCACACTTTCCTGAACCTGTAGCTCAAATAATATCACTTACTTTTCCTTCTGCCCCCCAATTATGTGACATAAATGATCACTTTGGTTTGGTTTGGGAGCTAGATTCGGGAGCACTGTAATGATTCGACACTTTCCCGAACCTGTAGCTCAAATAATAATGTAGTATAGAATAATAATGTAGTATAGACGCTTTCTCAAAAAAAAAAAATAAGGACTGCGTTTAATGTCATAAAGTGACATCTTCGACTGTATTAATGGTGTACTTCTTCTCGAGCCTCGACTGAGTCGACTCTATTGACGCTAAAAGATACGCGAAAGATGTCAGTGAATTACGATTGGATAGCACTCCTAATACTTTGTAAACTTCCTCTTCCCCGAAGTTGCTAGCAGGGGATTCCCAGGCATGTAGAAACTCTACAAACCCCACTCCCGTGCTCTGGGACACAGTGGGAGTAGCCGGAGGAAGCTCAACATCGCATCACCTTGGGGACAGTGCTAATAATGACAGGAAAGGAAACAGAATGAACATGGTGTACACCGCTGCCGTGAGGCTTGGAAGCAAACGGCTTGGCGTTCCTTCTCCTCGTCTGCAGGTTCTCGTGGCCATTTTTCCATCTTCCTGCTCCTTCTCATTCCGCCATCGACGTCTTGGCATTCGTAGTAGCTCTTTTACCTCCCGGCTTGAAGTCCTGAGCAGCAAGCAATCCTCGCAGGTGTCACTCTACGTCGATACTCTTCTCGAATGGAACCAGGTAATACCGCACCCTTCCTCTTCCTTACGAAACTGTAAGACGGAAACCATTCTTTCGATGTTTTCTGTCCTTATCTTTGTCTTAACGAGAACATTATGAGACTTGGAAGATGCCTGTTTTAAGAATCATTTAGCCTTACAGTTTGCTGCTATGGTCACTTGAACCTTCCAAACACAAATGCAATCGGCAGTTACTACAATGCCAGCATATAGAGCGAATAAAATCCAACGAACGTGTTTTGCTGTGAAGGAATTACACTTAGGCAGCTTGTTTGGGAAGTTCCTGATCGTCCACCTCGACAACCTAGACAGAATGATCATGACTAAGCTTGGATTAAAAAGTCATCAACAAGGGCCATCGATTTGCCTTGCTCAGGCTTCGCAATTTCCCTGCTAAGGCTTTTCTCAGGATAACGAACATTGGCTATTTAACAGAAATTATTCTCTTTTTGAAAAAATGAAAGATTTATGCGTCTACTTCTTTGCGAAGGAAGTATAAATAGGCAGAACAATATTGGGATTTACTGGGAAGCTCCTGGTCATCCTTCTAAACAGAATGTTCATCAACACCCAGACAGAATAAATATCAACTATGCTCATTTATACCATGCCGAGACTTGGGACTTTACCAGTCAAGCTTTCTCATGAGAAGGCACTCACACCAGCCTAGTGTGTGGATGAGACAGCCAAATGGCTTAGAGTCCAAGCGTGGCAATCACACAAAGTGTAGTGCATCTGAGCTCGAGTCCCCTTTATAGGGCAGTGTGTTAACACAAATAACTGATTGAGTGACCCATGCTGTAGTTTCCCCCTAGTGAAGTATCCACCTAGATCCAACTTGTGCACGGGACACAACACAAGCTGTACTTGTATAAAATCAAACATGGAGGGATGACATCAAGCTCACCTCCCAGCCATTCAGTCAAAAGGGCTCCCTTTAGAGCTTGGGATAGTAGCATAGTGGGCCATACTAATGTCACAAAAGTTTGTGTCCCATACACCAATTCACACCATCCAAGTGTGCCCATGAGCCAACCTATGTGCCTAGTGTCCAAGTGTGGTGATCACATGAGATGCTACATAGGTGAGCCCTCGAATTTGTCTAATAGGACTCCTTACCCAATGTAGCATTAAGGCTTGCACTGCTCATACTTGGTCCCTAATCGACCCAATGTAGTGGGAAATGTTGTAGATGTCCATGGGCCATCTTGAATATCCAAGGATAGGGTGGATAGCCCTCATCCACATGATATCGATTGTCAGATTCAAATGATACTGCATGACTTTTATATTTAATATGGATCGAACGTTTCTCTTCTTTGTTCATGTGATATGAATTAGATATAGCTATCCTAATGGGATGGATGTGGCTCCTCCAACATTGCTTGATTGGATGCCTTCATGCATTCTTGACAACGTATGTATTTAGGGCTGGACTCTACCTATGTGCCTCAAAGTCATACAGAGTGTGATTCTAAGTATGATCTCCCACGTTTGCCCTTGCTTCCTTTGGACAAGGAAGTCATTGCAAGAATTGAATATGTAGCCCATTTGTTTTAAGCTATGTAACAGGGAGAAAGATCGATTTGGTCTCTTGGCAACATGTTTTCATGCCAAAGCATTTGGGCCGTTTTGCCTTTTTGGATGTCAAGATTCATATGGCAGCTTTGTGGATGGCCTTGTTACAGTCTTTAAATGAGTAGCAACACCCTTTGGTAGACATTGCAATGCTTTCATTTCAAGGAGGTTGGCATCTCACGTGGTCGCACTAGAAACCTATTGAATTTGATTCAAGAAATCAAAACTCCACATAGTTTTTTCTTATTTCACACTTGATTACTTACTGGCAGAAGATCCTTCACTTCACTCATGCCGTCCCCTTGACCCTAGAAAGAAGGCTAACTCATTGCAAGATGAGTGGTCACAACCTAGTTGCTTGATTAGCTTGATAAACACAAGGAATGTGATATGTTTAATAGGATGGCACAACTGGGTTTGAGGACTGTGAGAAGTGCCTCATGGCTGGTTAGTTTCGATCTTATTCTTTCCATTGTATCTATCAATACCTCACTGTTCCTTGGGGCTACAAGCTGATTTGGACCACCTTGGAAGTATGGTGTTGGTGGCATTTCCCTTGGCCTGCATTTCAGCCCTCAGCCATGGTTGGATTTGGCTCTAAGACCATGCATTATAAGCATTTGTAAAATGATACAGCTGTTTGGGAAAGGAATTGTAAGCAAAAGCTAAATGCTAAAAGCAAATAATAAATGCTACTATTGTAGGTGATAAAGGTACTTAACTGCCCAAAGACTAAGCCAAAAATACATGAAGTGGGCCTAGGGAAAACCACGATGATGCATATCATCATAAGAAAGCTCTCATCGCTCGCTATTGCATAGCCTCAATCTTGTCCCATGTAGAGATGGATGTGGGGGGACGTGGCTCTAGCTTGAGTAATAATCTCATGTATCCTCCTATGCATGTGTTGCTGATGCATTAGTCAAGATCTAGGACATCGAAATCAGCCAAGATGGATTGCTTGATCAATTAATATCCCTCAGGTAGATGCATGATGAGGTTGTGTTGGGGTCTCCTTAGTACTCCCAGATACAGACTGATTACTTTAAAGCTACTTGGGTATTCCTTGTGAAGAAATTTGTAAGGTACCTTTGAATAGGACCTTGGTGTAGTGGTGCTTTATTGCCGAGGAGTCTCTCTCTAAGCCCTCATATCTCTAGGAGAAAGAGGCCGAGACATTTCTGATTAGTGCTATCCATGATTCTTGACAATAGCTCAAAAACATCTTGAGTAGATAGTGAAAGAGCCCTTGAATTTCATATTAGGCCAAACAACGGCAGATGCAATGCTCCTTTGTTGGTGGCTCGTGCAAAAAAAAAAGGCATATGTGCTCGTTAGGAGATATGGATGTATATTTGCTCTTCGATCTCTTGCTAATGTGAAGTAGTATGCAAGTGGCCAAAAGTATGGTTGATTCCATGAGAAAGTTTTGTTTGATGATCTTGTTGATCTTAGAGTGGCTCAAATTGATAGATGGTGCATCAGGAGAGTATTGAAACTTGAAAGGGTGGTAGTTTGTCCATGCTAAAGCCATGTAACTCAAACGAGGATGACATTTGGGCATACCAACATGAAGTGTGATCTTAAGGAGCAAGTTGCCTCAAAGACTCAAGGGGCCAACCATGCATACTTGTATCTAGGTAGCTTCCATAGGCTATGTAAGAATGATATTAACCTAGTAAGAGCTTCTACCACAATCTGGTAAGTCTTTTCCACTCAACACAAGGAAAAGGTAAATCCTAAGGCAAACCAAAGAATTCTGGTTAAAAACCGAGCCACTATACATGCTGGTCATAATGTTTCACCCTCTCATGTTGCTTTCCAATCAGCCTCTTCTCATGCTGGTCACTCTTCAGCTCACTCCCAAAAAGATACTACAAAGATGAAGAGATTTAGCTACTTCAGAAGTCCATAACAGGATATTACTGGATGTTTTAAGCACATTGCTTTAGAGGAGTCTGGTCTCACAGTCATGATGAGACTGTCTTAACTTTACACAACATAAGGATTATATGTTGTTCATCTAGTGCTAGTGTAATCATTCTCTTCATGAGCGAGTGTTTACCAGTTTTTGATGTTTCTGTAGTAGGTATTTTGATACTGGTGCTTCCAAGCACATCATTTCATGTAGACAACTATTTCAGTCTGTTTCTCATGTACCTAAGGGGGCACTGTTGTGTGCTGAAATGCCTCATATTTCTCTTCATGATAAGCGTCTATCAGTTTTTGATGCTGGTGCTACTAGGTATTTTGATAGTTGTGCTTCCAAGCACATCACATCATGCAGATGATTATTTCAGTCCATTCCTAAGGCATTGCCATGTGTGCCAACAATGCCTCACATGCTAGGAAAGGCATTGGTCACGTGCAAGTCAAGACAAATTCTAGCACTCCTATGCTCTTGCAGTATGTTCTTTGTATGCTAGGTGCTAAGAAAGTTTCATATCTATTTCAGCCATTGCAACTTCCAGCTTTCAAGTTGTCTTTGATGGCTCATGGTCTGTGGTATACGATAGCAGATCCTCTTCTTCTATTGTATTGATTGATACTATGGTTAAAGACCTCTACAAGCTTGATTCTTATGGCCTTTGGGTTTTGGTCTCAAATGTAAGTCAAAAGTACGTACTTGCTTCAAAAATTCTATTGCTCTGGTGTAGAACCAGAGTGGCTGATGCATTCAGACTATCTGCACTGACTGTGGGGAGGGGGTCTTGAGTATCTTTCCAAGCAATTTTCTGACATCTTGCATCCTGTGGCATTACTCATTAGTGTACAATTCATCATTCCCCTCAATGAAATGGAGTAGCAGAATGGAGGAATTGCTCTTGTATGCAGATGGGTAGGTGCATTTAAGAGTAAGAACTTGCCTAGTACATGTTTGGTTAGATGTCGTTATGTGCTGCTTATATTTTGGAATAGGTGCCCCATAAGACCCTTGAAGTCTATTACAATTTACTCCTCATGAGGCTTGGATAGTTCTAAGCCCTCTCCTCTGTTTCACACATAAGGACCTTTGGATCTTTGGAATATGCTCACGTGCCTTCTCTGAAAGGCAGAAGCTTGATGACAAGGCTATCCATTGCATTTCTATTGGTTGTAGTGCCAAAAGCAAAGGGTACTGTATGTTTCACCCTTTAACGGGCAAGGTTATTATCAATGCAAATGTTATCTTTGTTGAACATTTTGCTTCTTCCTTTTCTGGACTGTCGAAAGCAGTCCACTATGGATGCTTGTGATGTGTTTGACAGCCTCCTACCTTTGTTTGCCAATGATTTTACAGTTGATCAGCCTCCTGAGGCTTGAATTCCACCTATTGCTGGTCATTCTCAGCCATCTTGTTAGTCTAATTTACAGCAGCGAATTCGGCGTAATCTACCCCCCCAAAATATCAGCGTACTTCACATGACGTTTTGGAGCATGCATGGTTTGAGATTTAGTAGCCAAAGCAGATCCCTAGATGGCTGTTGTTGACCTTAAAGGAGAACAAGCAGCCCCTTCCATTGCTTGCTTACACACAAGCTGAAGCTTGTCAAGAACATGGCCATTTTTGTTAGTAGGCGCCTATCTTGTGTCGTCATCTCTTGCTTGTGAGTCATAAGTAGGAAATCCATAATTTGATGGTATTGTTGGATCAAAAGATCCAAGTTCGGTATCATTTGATCCCAGTGATCCACTGTAGGGCCCTTCGCATATCGGACATGATAAACTTGGTCAATGGGTACCGTGGGGACTTGCGGTCTTTGAATCAAGCGAGAAGAAATGAAATTATGAGTAGACCCATTATTAAATAAAATTGTAACCTCTTAGCCATTTATATGCCTAATGACCTAGAGGAGATCATGCAGGCCAAAAACAATTTTGCTAATGAGACTACTGTTGCTATTGCTAGCATTAACAAAACATTTTTCGATTAAAATTTTAGAAAGAATACTTTGAACCTCAAGAGTATTTATCGAAGTCTTGGAAGTATCTTGCTACCGTGTAGACTCGCAATCTTTGAATCAAGCCAGAAGAAATAAAATTACGAGTAGATGCATTATGAAATAAAATTGTAACATCTTAGCCATTTATATGCCTAGTGACCTTGAGAAAATCATGCGGACCAAAAATAATTTTGCTAATGGGAGTATCATTGCTATTGCTAACATTAACAAAACTTTTTCCAAATAAAACTTCAGAAGAAATACGTGGAACCTCGAGTATTTATTGAAGTCTCAGAAGTAGACTTTGTGTTTTATTTTGGGGGCACTTGCGATCACCGCGAAAATGATCGGTCTGATGGAAGGCTAAATGACCCTTTGAGCGATTCTTGTTGCTAGTAACCTTACGCTTGCCGTCCTTTTTCTTATACAACTTTGAAGTTTGTTGGCGAGTTATTGCCGGGGTAGATGACTTCTTTGACTTAAAGATTGAGGCATCATGATGGAAATCCCCAATTGACAGACTGCCCCTACCTGCAGCCAAAGTGTTATAATTTTTTTTTTGCCTATCTATAGATGTTGTTGAGTGAATGAAGAGGATTATGGAGCACCTCATTTTGGTAGTCCGACAGCAATCCAAAAAGGTATCGCATATAGCGCAATGCTCGAGGAGTGCCTGAGGCCTTCGTTTTATGTAATAAATCTTTAAATTCGTGAGAATATGCTTCCAACCTCTCCTTCCCCATATCAAGCTCAAATAAATTTCAATCCAATCATCGATCATAGTGTTTCCAAAAAGTGGATTGAAAATCACCCCGAGTCATTGGCTTAGGGCGTAGGACCGCCCACCAAGCATACGGCTTCCCTTGTAACTCGATTTGTATTTGCTCAATGCGTTGGGCTTCATTGAATTGATAAAAAATAAAATACATTGTCCATTTGGTCAGCCATGAATTGATGTTCATCCCATCACATTCCTTCCTCTCCTGTTTAAAGGGATTAGGTTGGTATTGAAGAGGCAATGTTCTTATGGCTATGGGCACAAATGGAAAATGGGGAGTGTGGAGCTCAGCCGATTGGTGTTGCATTTCTTTAACTTGAGCTTCGAGGATTGCCATGATGGATGAATCTCCTTTAGACTTGAAAGAAGAAGAGGCTTCAGGATGCTATCCATGCATACGTTCCGGTTCTTGACGGGTATCCTCCATGTGCTGAATTTCAATAGAAGCGGGTACATCAAAGGGAGATACACTATAAGAAGACATGGTATTGACAATAGGAGAGGCTTTGGAAGAGAGAGAGAGAAATGACAATTTGGAGATCAAGGAATGTGAGGAAGAAGAATAGAAGAAGCAGAAACAATGTGTATTTAATGCAGGACTGGATCCTTTTTTTTTTGGGTGGGTGGAACTTAAATAGGGGGTTTTTGTGGTAAGCAAGGGGGATATTTCTCATTGTGAGAGAGGTTTATTGTTCGAAGTTTTTTTAAAGATTTGAACGAATTTTGACTCTTCTTTTTGTTAGAGATCATTGCCAGGCAGGCAAGCAGTCTGCACAGTCGGACTGTGCAGTCGGACTGCCACGTGGCAGTCCGACTGCCTGCAGCCCAGTCGGCTGCATTTAATGCAGCCGACCTGTCCTGGTTGCGCCCTATTTTCTGGCGCCCTCTTTTTGCCCCGGTTGTCGGCTATTTATACCCGACGTTCCCAGCAGTCTAGACACACTTCTCTGCTCGCAGATTACAGACCGGTGACGCGCAGATTCTGTCTCTGTTCACAGATTTCAGACAGCAGACGGTGCAGACTGCAGCGGACTTCGAGGTGGACAGCAGGTTGCATCGTCGAGGTGGAGACACGCAGTCCAGCGCACTGCGCCCGTGTATATATCTGCATATCTTTGTATTCAGCATTCTTTATACAGCAGATCTTCATCGTCCACTGTCTCTTTCTCTCTTCTCTCTCTGCGTTCTCTCTCTCTCAGTCCTACGCTTCCGCACCGCTGCACTCTGACATGGTATCAGAGCAGTGTTTGAGGGCTGACTGAGCACAGAATCAACCTGAAGAGGAGTTTCCATCGCGACACAAATTTGTGTTTTTTGCGTTTAAGGGCAGATAGGAGGGCTGCGCCTTGGAACAAGGCTGAAACGAGTGTGGGCGCACAGGTGGTGGATTTGCTGCTGTTTACTGCTGTTTGACGCGGAGGAAGTTTGAGTTTTCAGCCTACAAGTGCAGGTTTTGCTTTTTCATCGCCTCCGGCGGGTGAAGAAGGTTCAGGACGCGGAAGAGCCTTAGCAGGGTGAGTTTTCCCAGTCAGAGGGGGCTGCTTTTGCGTTTGTGAAGGCATTGCAGGTGAAGATGTCTACAGAGATTGACTTGGAGTTCCAGGCGATTATGGACCGGAAGGTGCCTGTCTTACCGGCTCTTCCTACAGATCAGAAGCTCGACGGCGACAACTACCGCATTTGGCGCGTCATGATGTTGGCCATCCTTGAGTCCTATGATTTGGCGGAGTTGGTACAAGAGGAGATTGACCGGCCCTCGGTAAGAGATGAGTCCAAACTCTCTTCCGATGCTCGTGCGGAGTTGGCCAAGGCCCAGTCTCATTGGGACAAACTGAATGCCAGGATTCGATCCTTTCTCTTTCTATCATGCACTACAGCCGTGATCGCTCACATCGAGCACTTGACGGTGGCTCGGGAGATATGGCTGGAGCTTGATCAGATGTACAATCGGATGACCCTAATGAAGAGGGTTTCTTTGGAGGTACAGATGCGGACCTTGTCCGTAAATAAGTCTTCTTCGCTACGGGAACACATTAATAAGCTAAGGCAGCTTCAGATGCAGGTTTAGAATGCGGGGAAGCCGATTTCCTCCGAAGACATGGCGATCACACTATTGTCCCAGTTGCCGCCACGATTCGGTACATTTTACTCTGCCCTTATTGCTTCGGGGAGAGAGTCTACTCTTCGGTGGGAAGAGTTGGTTCCTATGGTCTTGGACCAAGAGGAACAGTTAAAGGGACAAAATGCTTCCAAGTCGGAGGCGCTGACAGGTCAAGCCTCTCAGAAGAAGGGGAAGGACCAAAAGAAGAAGAAGGGGGATAACAAGTCCAAGAAGGACAAGGAGAAGGACAAGGATAAAGACTCCACATGCCATATTTGTGGAAAGACTGGCCATTGGAAGAAGGATTGCCCTGACAAAGACACGAAGGACACCAAGAAGAAGGACACCAAGGATTCTGGAGCGGTGGCTGCACCCTCATCAGTTGCATTTCTTCATCTAGCTGTCATTGAGGACGCTTCACCGAATGCTTCTGATGCTGCGATGACGGCTCCCCAGGCTTGAGAGTGGATTGTTGATAGTGGTGCCTCACGGCACATGACTCCTTCATCAGATGGTGTTGCCCAGTTGCGACCCTCGCGTGGACAGATTCTCATTGGAGACAGCTCTTCAGTTTCTGTTGCAGGTCGGGGTAAGATGCAGCTTATTCCGGATGGACGAGGTGGTACCCATACCTCAGAGGTTTTGCATGTACCAGGATTAGGGTATCATCTCCTTTCAGTTCATAAGATTTGCTCCCTTGGTCTTCTGGTGGAGTTTGACAGTACTACGGTGCGAGTCCTTGATCGTGGATCGAGGAAGGTTCTCTCATCCGGATATGAGGAGGACGGCATTTACAAACTGAAGTCTTCCACCGCCCTCTCTACTCTTCTTCTTACCTCACAGTCACAGTCAGAATTATGGCATGCTCGGTTTGGTCACCTGAACTATGACTATCTTCGGAGGGCATCACGTGGACAGCTTGTTCGAGGGTTGCTGGATATAGTGGTGAGCCAGCAGCCATGTGTCTCCTGCATACGGGGGAAGCAGCATAGGGATGCCATTCCCCACACAGCTTCGCGGCGGTCTACTTCACCGATGGAGCTGGTATCTACGGATCTATGTGGCTCCATGAGGAATGAGTCCCTGCGTGGGAGCTCGTACTTCATGCTGATCGTGGATGACTACAGCAGGATGACATGGGCCTACTTTTTGGCACTAAAGTCAGAAGCTTTCTCGCACTTCAAGGATTGGCTTCTCTTTGAGGAGAACCGATCAGGCCGAAAGTTGAAGACCTTGCGATCCGACAAGGGAGGTGAATTTGTGTCTAATGAGTTTGCTTGGTTTTGTGCAGATAGAGGAATTCACCAGGAGTTTGCCAATACCAATACTCCTCAAGAAAATGGTATTCTTGAACGGAAGAACCGCAGTGTGATCGAGATGGCGCGCACCATGATGGAGCACCGACAGACCCCTCAGGTTCTGTGGGCCGATGCTGTGGCTACTGCAGTCCACATCCTTAATCGATCCCCTACTTCGGCCGTGGAAGGGATGACCCCATTTGAGGCTTATTTTGGGACGAAGCCAGATGTTTCTTACTTTCGGGTCTTTGGGTGTGATGCCTATGTTCACATTCCCAAGGCTCACCGTGATAAATTTGAAGCAGCTTCCCGCAAACAGGTATTTGTTGGCTATAGCTCCCAGTCCCAAGGCTACCGACTGTATGATCCCGTCAAGCGGGATGTGTACACTAGCCGTGATGTGCGGTTTGTGGAGGTTCCGGCTACTTCAACGAGTGAGGAGCATCCCGTTCTTGGAGATCCAGGGGAGAGTTGGGCTCCTTCTACAGTACCACTGGAGCCCGTGCCTTTTGATTATGATTCTGTTTCTGACACAGAGTCTACTGTTCCACCGGACACCTCTGAGGAGTTACCGCCGGTGGATATTCCAGAGTCTTCTGCTGATGGAGAAAGACGAGGGGCCTCCTCCTCGCTGGGCCCGTGACACACTCCGTGATTCAGGGATCGAGGGGGTTCCTGAGGAGTGGGGACTGCAGGATGATCCGCGGCGGTCACGGAGGCACCAGGCACATTTTACGGAGCTTGTTTGCTCCAACTATTGTTTGATGACCCGTGTTATGCAGGATCGAGAGCCCACCTCCGTGAAGGAGGCTTTACAGTCCGCCCCATGGAAGAAAGCTATGGAAGCTGAGTTGGAGGCTATTGAGAGGAAGGGCACCTGGTCACTCGTGCCCCGCCCCCCGAAGAAGAAGGTGATTGGAGTCAAGTGGGTCTTCAAGACCAAATACCTCAGTGATGGTACTTTGGATAAGCACAAGGCTCGCCTTGTTGCTAAAGGTTTTGCACAGCGTCCAGGGATTGACTGTCATGACACTTTTGCCCCCACAGCTCGTATGGCGACCATTAGAGCTGTTCTTGCTTTGGCTGGTCATAGGAGATGGCCTGTTTATCAGTTGGATGTGAAGTCTGCCTTCCTGAATGGTGATTTGAAGGAGGAGATCTATGTTAAGCAGCCTCCTGGCTTTGGTTCTTCAGCTGGGAAAGTCTACAGGTTGAAGAAGGCCTTGTATGGCCTCAAGCAGGCTCCGCGTGCATGGAACGAGAAGATTGATTCGTTCCTCCAGTCTCAGTTGGGATATCGGCGGTCCAAGGCCGATCCGCAGCTGTATGTCCACACTTCCGAGGATGGTTGTGTGCTGTTTGTATTATATGTTGATGATTTGATTGTCACAGGTGATGTTGCACAGCAGGTCCAAGAGACGAAGTCAGCTTTACATCGGATGTTCGAGATGACGGATTTGGGTCTACTCCATTTCTTTTTGGGCCATGAGATTTATCAGTCTCAGAGGGGGATCTTTATCTCTCAATAGAGATATGTACAGGAGCTCTTGGTTTCTTTTGAGATGGAAGATTGTCGGGCCCTCTCTACTCCTATGGATCCGAACTGGAAGGCCACTTCTCATTCAGCTTCTCCTTTGGCGGATGCGTCCCGCTATCGACAGTTGATTGGATCTTTGATTTGGCTTCTCAACACCAGGGTTGATCTATGTTTTGCTGTTGGGCTCTTGGCAGGGTTCATGAGTGAACCTAAGACGGTGCATTGGCAGGCTGCTCAGAGGATACTTCGGTATCTGAGGGGGACGTCTGATTTAGGGATTCATTACCCCGCAGGGACAGATGGGTCAGATCTTATACTTGCAGGTTGGAGCGACTCGGATTGGGCCGGTGACGTGGACCACAGGCGGTCTACTACAGGTTACTGTTTTACTTTGGGTGCAGGTGTTATTTCATGGAGTAGCAAGAAGCAGCCCACGGTAGCCCTTTCGTCTACTGAGGCGGAGTATCGGGCCGCGTCTTCCACCACATGCGAGGTTGTGTGGCTTCGGAGATTATTGGAGGAGCTTGGGTGCCCCCAGACTCGTCCTACATTGCTGCGATGTGACAATGAGAGTTGCATTGCCTTGGCATGGAACCCCGTTTTTCATGGCCGGACGAAGCACATCGAGATCCAGTACCACTTCATCCGAGAAAAGCTTCTGGATGAGACCATCACTGTGGAGTATTGCAAGACGGAGGACAATCTTGCGGATTTGGTTACGAAGGCGCTTCCTCAGGCTCTACTTCGGAGACATTCCAGATCCCTCAGGCTTCTGCCCTGCCCAGGCTCTGAGAGGGGGTGTTAGAGATCATTGCCAGGCAGGCAGGCAGTCTGCACAGTCGGACTGTGCAGTCGGACTGCCACGTGGCAGTCCGACTGCCTGCAGCCCAGTCGGCTGCATTTAATGCAGCTTAATGCAGCCGACCTGTCCTGGTTGCGCCCTATTTTCTGGCGCCCTCTTTTTGCCCCGGTTGTCGGCTATTTATACCCGACGTTCCCAGCAGTCTAGACACACTTCTCTGCTCGCAGATTACAGACCGGTGACGCGCAGATTCTGTCTCTGTTCACATATTTCAGACAGCAGACAGTGCAGACTGCAGCGGACTTCGAGGTGGACAGCAGGTTGCATCGTCGAGATGGAGACACGCAGTCCAGCGCACTGCGCCCGTGTATATATCTGCATATCTTTGTATTCAGCATTCTTTATACAGCAGATCTTCATCGTCCACTGTCTCTTTCTCTCTCTTCTCTCTCTGCGTTCTCTCTCTCTCAGTCCTACGCTTCCGCACCGCTGCACTCTGACACTTTTTCCTTTTAAAAAAAAAAACGTGGCTTGACAAGAGCATGCCCACGTTCAATAAATGCGTGCATTGCCTCTATGGTTTTAAACCCTAAACGTAATGGCTTTCTTATGTGGCGACGTGATGTTAACCCTTCCCACAGTGGATAGACGTCTCATTTGATTGGCTACCCATCCGTGCGTCAAGTCTCGTCCTACTAGAAGACGGCTACGTTACAACAAGATGACGGTGTGGAGATTGGAGACAACTATTGTCAAGCCTTCCCTCACATTGTTAGACCCTTCTTCTTTTGTCATTTTATTTCTCTCTTCTTTAGTTGTTCCAAGGAGACAACTGTTGCTGTGCCCAACATGTAGTCAATTCCCCCCTCCCAAACAAGCAAATAAAACTTTTTATTTCTTCCATGACGTAATTATTTCTTTCCCCAATCGTGACTTCTCTCTCCACAATTGGAGAGAGATTATGTTCTCTCTCTCTCTCTCTCTCTCTCTCTTTCCACATTTTTCCCTCGAATTAATGTCTTCTCTCCATGAGACAATCTTAGAACTTGACAATAATATTTACATTAACAACCATAACTCTAGCATGAAATAAATAATAAGACTAACACAAACATTAAATATTAACATCACACTAATATTTAACATTGATGCTAATGCTATTGTAATATTAACATTAATTAATTAACAATTATTGTCAATTGATGTTCTGATGCTTATCTACCATAGCCTTGGAGTGGCAGCTCTCCAGACTTTGATCCAGCACAAAATCCGAGCACAAGTACAAAACAAGAAACATACCTTGTTTTCATAGCCACAACTCGCAATATGCGTCCCTCGTGCATGCCCCTTTAGCTAGCAGTGGTCACGATCACATCCCAAGGGTTGGCGCTCCATACTATGAGTCTACACCATTCTGATGTACATCGCGTTGGCCAACAAGCCAAGAGTCCAATAGTGGTGATCACTCAATGAATGTGCTCAATAAAGCCTTGAGTTCTATATATAGGACTCAGTTGGATTGCCCTAACCCTGAAGTATCCTTAGTGCATTCGCACGCGCTCACTTCATAACCACCGTAACCAATGCTACTAGCGTCCATTGGGATGTCAAGGGAGATAAGAGAGGGCTTCTTTAGCTCTACATCATTGTAGGCGTGAAAGATAGGCAAGACCTTTATCTTCTTGTGGATGAAATCAACAGTGTGGCAAGCATCCGCAACAATCTTTTTAACCTAATTAAGTGACCCTATGTTTTTCATGAGAAGGTCAATGCAGTGGGTGGCACACGGGGTCCAAACAATGGATGGAAACTTCACTTCAAGCAAGTGTTCAATCCTTTGATAGTTGGAACCATTGTCGATGACCACTTGTACCATGACAGCCACACTAGCCTACATGGTACAAGAGAAAGAGAAGGTAGGTGAGATTAAGGGTGTAGAGGAAGTGAAAGAGGTATTGGGATACATGAATCATGATTCATGAATGATGAGTTAAGAGATGGAAATTAGAATTTAGAGGAGGTAGAAGAATGAGTCATGAGTAATGCTAAGTAGTCTAGACTAGTGTTCGGCGCCCGCTTTCGCATGCATGGAATGCTAGTTTACTTCGCGGCAAAAGCGGCAAGCAAAGTTGCCACACGGCAACTTCGCTCGACCATCCATTTCTCCTCTTTTCCCCCTTTGTTTCCAATTTTTTAATTCTCTCTCTTTCTCTATTCTCTTCCCTCAATTCCCTGTCTAAAATTTCTCTCTCTCTCTCTCTCTCTTTGCCTTTTATTTTAGTTTAAATTAAGAAGTCTAATCTAACACGGCAACTTCGCTCGACCATCCATTTCTCCTCTTTTTCCCCTTTGTTTCCAATTTTTTAATTCTCTCTCTTTCTCTATTCTCTTCCCTCAATTCCCTGTCTAAAATTTTTCTCTCTCTTTCTCTCTTTGCCTTTTATTTTAGTTTAAATTAAGAAGTCTAATCTAACACACACACACACACACACACACACACACACACACACACACACACACAAAGATTTATGAAAAAAAGAGAGAGAGAGAGAGAGAGAGACTTTTGATGTAAAAAGGGGAAGAAAGAGATGCTTTTCTCTCTCTTTTTCTCTTCTTTTCTTCTTTCTTTTCTCTCCCTCCTTTTTTTCTTTCCCCCCTCTCCTCTCTTTTCCTTCCCTCTTCTCTTTTTTCCTTGTTTTCTCTCTCTTCATTCTTTCTTTAATTTTTTTTCTTTTCTCTTTTTTAAATTTTATATTCCATCTCTCTTCTTCTTCTTCTTCTTCTTCTTCTTCTTCTCTCTCTCTCTCTCTCTCTCTCTTTTCTTCTTTTCCCTCTCCTCTCTTTTCATTATTTGACTCTCCTCTTTTTTCTTTTATTATTCTCTCTCTTTTAAATTTGATCTTTCCTCTATAATTCTCTCTATTTCCCCCTTCTCTCTCTTTTGCTTCTTCTCTCTCTCCCTTTTTTTAAAGTTTATTTTCTCTTATCTCCTCCTCTCTCTCTCTCTCCCCCTTTTTCTCCCTCCTCACTCTCTCTCTCTCTTACCTTTTGTTCTCTCTTTCTCTACTCTCTTTTTTCCTTTTTTAATTCTCTTTTAAATTTGATTTTTTCTCTCTATAATTCTCTCTGTATCCTCTCTCTCTCTCTCCTTTCCCCTCTTTGCTTTTTATTTTAGTTTATTTTCTCTCATCTCCTTGTTCTCTCTCGCATCAAACATAAAATTTTCTCTCATTTTTTTCTCTCCCTCCACTCTCCCCACTTCTCTCTCTCCTTTGCTTTTATTTTAGTTTATTTTCTCTCATCTCCTTGTTCTCTCTTGCATCAAATGTAATTATTTTCTTCTCTTCCTCCACTCTCTCTCTTTCTCTCCCCCCTCCTCCCTCTTTCCTCTTTTTCTCCTCTTTTTCTTCTCTTTTTCCTTTTCCTTTTTTTTTTTTGCTTTTTCTTCTCTCTCTCTCTCTCTCTCTCTCTTCATTCTCTCTTTAAATTTTTTTCTTTTCTCACTTTTAAAATTTATCTTTCCTCTCTCTATAATTCTCTCTTTGTTCATATTCTCCTCTCTCTCTCTCTCTCTCTCTCTCTCTCTCTCCTTTTCTTCTCTGTTTTATTTTTTTCTCCCTCCCTCTCTGCTCTTTTTCTTTTTTCTCACTATTTTTTAAAAAAAATTCTCACTTTTAAATTTTATATTTCCTCTATAATTCTCTCCCCTCCCTCCTTTCCTCTCTCAAAGTATGTGAAAAACTATATCTAAAACATTATAAAGTGAAAAATAGCATTTAAAAACGTTTAATTAAAAGAGAAAAATTATTTAAAGAGGAAGAGAGAGAAAAAAAGGGAGGGAAGTTTAAATAAAAAAGTTTAATCTAACACACACACATACACTTAGAGAGAGCCTACATGTGAAAGAGGGGGGTTTAATTAAAAAGGGGAGGGGGAAGAGAGAGAGAGTGATTAAATGTGAGAGAAAGGGGGTTTTAATTAAAAGGGAGAGGTTTGGAAAGAGGGTAGGTTTGGAAATCCTTTTGGAGGTTTAGGGCTTTCTGAACGTACAAGAAAAATAATATAGTTGTAAGATTTTAAAAAATACAGATTGGAACGTTAAATGAATAATGAACTATAGACTAAAATTTAAATTTTGATTTTTCAGATTACCTCAATAATAACTTGTTGGATCTGTGCATATATGAAAGCCCCCATTGTTCTTTGTCATCTTTGCCCTCCATCTATGGTTTGTAAGAAAAGAGTGCTAAGAGGTGAAGAAACAAGGATGTTGATGATACCTTTTTTCTTCCTATCACTCCATCCATTGGAAAGTACGGTGCAACCATACTTTGCCCATATGGTACGCACAAGCTCGAGAGATTTGTTGATTCTCTCTCTCTCTCTCTCTCTCTCTCTCTCTCTCTCTCTCTCCCTCATTGAGCTTCTTGGTCCGCATGTTGTTGTAGGTGATGCTATACCATCCCTTACATGGACCAACTGTGGTAATATAGCTTTAACCATTCTTTTTCACCTATCCACTCGAAGCAATTGGAAGGGGAGATTGCACTCAATGATAGTGCGTGCAATCTTTATCTTTGCATTTCTTTGCCTCTCTTTGAGGAAAGATAAAGGACCAGAAATACTGCCCGTAGATTCTTGTAGCAAAGCTTGTCTACATGGCCTTTTGTTACTAATGATGATGGCAGAGCTTGAGGCCATTGAGGCACATGGACTAGGACGAGGAGTTTTGGAAGCATCCACTTCCATGTTGGGAGTAACTACCTCTTCTTGAGCGCTTGCCATGCTTGATGATACATGGCCGCTTTGATTGGAGAGGAGAGAGTACTTCATGATTTCATTTGCCATGGATTGCGAGATTTGAGGACATGGGTCATATTGACCACCTACCTTGGGTCAAATAAATGATCAACCTCCTCACACTACTTGTTATCGTCTTTCCATAAAACTTGCAAGTCCAATGAAATTAGATAGTTTTTGCACAAATGCGCCAATAGACATTTAAAACGGTCACTTTTTGTGTAGTTCAAATGCACACTAACTGTATGGTACCGTATAGAATGAATGTGGTATGGTACTGTATGGAGCGTACCATATGTACACAAAATGCAACCTTGTTCAAACCAATTTGCCCCTTGGTTTGCTTGGGGAATTGGCCTTCACTCTACTCCTTGCAAGTCATATTTAGCCCCAAATTGAAATTAGCTGGCTAGCCTCTTAAATGTCCATGAAATTCTTCAATTTTAGTTGCTGAAATTCAAGCCTTAGGCCTTCATTTTTGAGTATGCATTGTGAGGTATCTATCAAAACCCTAATTTCTATTGTGAAGTAGGGTTTATAGTAGAGAATGACTGAAATCTCTTCCTTTGATGACTCAAAATGTTGAAAATTGTTGAGAGGAGTTGAATGGTTGGAGAATGAGAGAGAATGCTGTAGAGAGAAATTTATGATTTTCCTCGTGAAACTATCTCCAATTTGTTACTATCCTGATCAAGAGAGTCCAACCTATAGTTGCCTTTAGTTTGGGATCCAAAAATGGTTGCCACCTGTCTCCAATTGTTGTCACCTCCTTGTTGTTACCCTTTTGGGCTATTGCTTGTTGCTATAGGCCTTCAAATAGTTGTTTTTAGCTTCTGGGCAGGTCTCCAATGCTATAGAACTGTTTATCAAATCTCTCCTCTCTCCAATAGCCTCCTCCTCTCTAGACTTCCCACAACCCCTCTCACTTGCATGAGTAAGTTTTTCCAAGTGATAGCCTTGTAATCCCATTTTTTAGCGTTATCTATCTTATTAAATTAATTTTCAAAATGCTAATTGTAAACATTAATTTAATAATTATTCTAGTGCTTAGAAAATTAATTTCACCAGCTAATAATTAAATTGGCTAGGCTAATTTGTCTCCCAAGTATCCTTGAGTAGTTATTGACCCTTATACTAGCATTAATTAATTAATTAATGCCTAGTGTCTGATGTTACCATTGACACTAGTAGCCAAAATAAATTGGTCTAGGCCCAAATTTGACACCGGGTACTACCTAGTACTTGTCAAGCTTAACTTACTACAACTTCTCGAGGCTGTGGGTCTCACATTGTGAAATAATTGACTTGTGACTCACGTATATAAGTCACATTAGCACATTTGATTAACTTTTAATGATCAAATGCTAAGCAAAGCAATAAAATTTCACGTCCTTGTGACACAAGTTCTCATAGGCGACAACTCTTCAGTTCCTATCAAAGGCAAATGTGATATGTAGTTATTTTAGATGGGCAAGGTGGTGCTCACAAATCAAAAGTTCTGCATGTGCCAAGTTTGGGATATCATCTTCTTTTAGTGAGCAAAATTTGTGCTTTTGGTCTTGTGGTTGAGCTTGATAAGGACTCTTTCTGAGTTCTTGATGGAGCTTCTCGACAGGTGCTTTGTGTAGGTCATGAGGAGAATGGAGTCTATAAGATGGAGACTTCGTTTGCCTTTACTTCTTTTCTTCTCTTTTCTCAAACTCAAATTGAGTTATGGCATGCTCAGTTTGGCCATCTCAACTATGAGTATGTTAGGAAGGCTACTTGCGGTCAGCTTCTGTATGGATTGCCAGAGATTGGGGTGAACACCCACCATGTGTCTTGTATTCGCCATGGCTTCTCCTTAGTGGAGAAAGTAAGAGTTGTATCCTCAACCTCAAATAGATGCACAATAATAGTGTCGGTAGTAGCAAGGATAGTCTTTGAGTGCTTCAAACCTTCCCTTGGCTCAAATGGGGGTACTTTTGCCAACACTTCGCCTTTGAATGAGTGCCCTTTCTACAATATGGGCACTTCGTCTTAGACTTCTCATCCTTTTTGTCATCCTATTTCTTGTTGTTGTTGTTTGCCTTCTTGTTTCCATGTTTTGCACTGGTGGTAAAGGCTTTGGTAGAGTTGGATCCACTAGCTTTTAGCTCTTTGAGACGCTCATTATGCTCCAAGTGGGGCCAATTCCTCCCAAAGAAGAGTCTTTTGCACTATCGATGTAAGAAGATTGGTGTAGAAAACATCATATCTAGGAGATGACAGTTGGGTAAGTATCCTCTGAAGATATCACCCTCCAAGAGATGCAAGCTCATCCCTCATATCCTCCATTTTGTTGATGTTGTCCTTCATATAAGGAGAGTCATCAATTGAGAGCATGCGAACCTTCTTCTCCAAGGTGATATGGTGGGCAAAAGTCTTTTGATGGTTAGATAGAGAAAAGCTTTGTCCACATTTTTGTCGTTGTTCTTTAACTTGTGCACATGAACAAGGATAGAATCTTGTAGGCTAAAGGGAAAGGACTGGGCTCGAGAGTTGAGCCTATTTGAAAGGGTTGCATGATCCGTTAGAGAGAGAGAGATTTTCATTGGTATGATATGATAGAATCTATATAAACTCAGAGCTGGGAATTTGCAACTAGGTCAAGTGTTTAGAGAGTGTGTGTTTGCCATCACACACACACACATGCACACACACACAGAGCTGAGTATCGTATTTAAGTTGTTTAAGATACTTAATTTTAAAGAAATTCATGTGGACTTCTCACTGTGGGCCACTTCGCAATCTTTGTGCATGGTAACATGTAGTGTACCTAACATTGCATTGTGCATCGGTAAAGTGCTTCTAACTGTTCATGATGCCTATCAGAGAGAGCATGGATAGACTCCTCATCCGAGTTATCAAAACCATTGAACTGGTGGTATAACATGTCTCTAGACCTGCAATCACACTAAATCTGATGCATTTTGCTGTAGAAGAGCTCAAGCGGAGAGAATAATCAGCTACACCTGCAAAAGATGAGTTGTAGATGTCCCGTGTTTGTATAAAGCACCTGTAGAATGCAGAAAATCTGTGTTGTCTGCAGCAAACAGCTGGCTGAAAATTCAGTAGCATGGTGGCCTTTTCTGTTTGGAACCTCCCTGTCCTCACTTAGGTGATGATAGCATGTGAGTGGGCAATGGAAGAGGAACACAAACACAGAGAGAAAAAGGAGAAGAGAAGGACAGCAGGAATGGAAGAGAGATCTGCACTGAATCTGAAATGAATATTGAATACAACAATGGACTGATTAGTCCCTGCATACAGCCCAAAGCGTTAGTGAGAGCGCTAGATCAAATTGTAGATGATGATAGCACCAAAGACAAAGATGGAGTCGAATGATGGAGTGTGCAACTTGCAGAAAACACTAAGTAATTTGCCCCACACAAGTTGCTTGGTATAAATAGTGGCAAAACAGCTGAACTCGCTGATCTGCCAAAAATGCCACCAAAAATAGTAGTTGGCTTGCTAAATCTGCCCTACCAGCAATTAAATGCCCATCCTATGCTGTCATCATGATCAGCTTGATCTAGTCTCCTCACTGATGTTTTGGGGCTGCGTGTGGGATTGATCAATTTGCCATTGTATTCAGCATTCATTTCAGATTCAGTGCAGATTTCTCCTCTCTTCTCGCTCTCTCTCTCTCTCTCTCTCTCTCTCTCTCTCCTCTTTACTCTCCGTGTTTGTGTTTCTCTTCGAATGTGCACTCACATGTTATCATCACCCAAATGAGTGTTGAGAAACCACTCCTTCAGTCTACACCCTTCATTTAGGGTTTTACACTGACAGCCCCAAAAAGGGCTAGTGTCCACATTTTGGCCACTTTTTTAGTGGGCACCTGCCACCCTAGACAGCTTATGCCTATGAATAGGCAGTCACTTCATTCATTCGCCACCACCTTCTTCGGTCACCACCACCACTTCAGTCATTCTCCACTCCTCTTTTGTCACTCCGGCACTCTTTTCTCCCTACGTTGCTACTGTCCACACCCCTATCAGAGGACATCGTAGTTCGTGGCCTTCTTTCACCCTCTCTTACTTGGCATCATTTCTCCCACATCTAGCAATAGGTTCTTACGTTTTGCATCTCCGGAGCATCTCCACTAGTAGGTGTCATATTCTTCCCAACGGCGTCACCCTGGTATTTGTGTTTGGTAGTTTGGAGGGCTTCACACATCTTTGCGTTAGGTTTTCTACATAGTTATCGGTCTCCATCTGCTAGCAACTTCATCTACCTTGTGTTTTGCTCAGAGGAGGTCTGTACAGTTTGTGTTTGCCATAATCAAGTAGTGTCTACCATCTGGTGACCTTTCCTACATAGTCGTCAACATCTATCTTTGCGTTTGGTACTTAGGAGACATTTGGCATTTGCGTTTTGCATCTTGGCTCATTCCCCGGTGTTTGAGGAGTGCAGTTTGCTCCCTCGACAACTGGTGACCGTCTTCTTCATTCCAACGGCATCAGAGGATTGCGGTTCGCTCTCTCGACAATTGTCCTTTACCTTCTAGTGATTACTTCGATAGCTCACAGCCCAAAGGATTGTGTTTGGCTCTCTTCAATGTGTAGATTCCAACAGGTGTTGTTGGTCAATTCAAACTAGATAGTGCAATTATCTTTTGAGCTTCTGCTCCGTTGTATCAGCTTTTCTTCTCATAGCATGATTCAATGTATCATCACCGTGTTCTTCTTGTGTTTTTGAGTTTCTCTTCTCTCTTAGTGTTTGCTATACACATTTTGTGTTTCTCCCCGCAAACCCTACTATCTCTTTGTCATTTTCTTGGCATTTTTGGTCTTAAGGACACGGAGGCTTCCACACAAGGAGACCACATCTAGGTCAGTGTTTGGAGTAGATCTATCATGAGAAGAACGTGAGCTTTTTGCTGTCTTTGGGCCTTCTACCAAGTGTGCGGGACATCAACAATCTTCCTTTGCAATGTGTAGCTGGTTCTCCGTTCTTTCGACAAGACACGAAATTTTTAGTGTGTTTGCAAGTCTATTACAGAGATGGAGTACCATTGGTTTAATGCATTTGATGATTGATGAGGAAACTGTTATTTCCTTTGAAGATAGGTGTATTCACAGGTTAGAATGTCGGGAAGAGTGATGTGAAGAATGGAGGTTAGAGCCGTGTTCCGTAAGGAATACTATTTTGACAAGTCTCAAAGATCGGAGTGGCTTTCTCCTCCTTTTGCTTCTTTACATGTTTCGCATGGGGCACATCCTTTTGGCCCTTGTATTGCCATGATGGTACCTCCTTTGTATAGGTGTTAGTTCTTTCTTCCTCATCCAAAGATCAACTTGATGGGTTGAACTAGTCCCTTTGATCATGGAAAATGGAGTGCATCCTCAATGCCATTGAGCTATGGGATTTCGTTACCATTCCTCGCCTTGTGGAGAATCTCGCCATTTGTTCTTCTATGGACCAAGCAGCTTTATGGAATCAACTCAGCCTCTAAGCTAGGTTCTTTCTTTTTATGAGTCTATAGGATGTTGTCCTTGTTCATGTATGCAGTTGCGGATGGTAGCGGAGGTGTGGATGAAGCTCTCTTCATTGCATCATTAGAAGGCCTTTGTCCATCGTATCACCTTGGAGAAGAAGTTGAGGATGCTCTTTGTTGATGACTCTCCTTCTATGGAGGATCACATCTAATATAATGGAGGATATGCAGGATGAGCTTGCATTCCTTGGTCAAACGATATCTTCAGAGAGTACGACGATGTTTCTTGTTACCTAGCTGCCATCTCCTACGTATGATGTTTTCCACACCACTTTTGACATCAAGAGTATGCAAGACTTCTTTGGAAGGGGTTAGCTTTGCTTTTCTTAGAGCATGATGAGTGACTCAAAGAGATAGGAGCTGGTCGATCCGGCTCTATCAAGCCATTTAGTGCAGGTGCAAGAGGGAGAAACAAGAAGGGGGACAAGAAAGCAAACAACAACAAAGTAGGATGACCCTCCCCAAGCTCCTCTTCCACCCTTGACGGCTTCTTCTATTCCTCCTCCATTGAGTATTTCTACTCCTTTCCTATCTCCTTAGGTGTTTTCAGGGGGCGGGGATGTACCTTTACCTAGTGAGGGGGGGTCCCTATGCAAGAGAGGTGCATTCTGGGTATTGGAGGCCTCTCGGTCTCCATCACAGCCATGAGCCTTTTTTCTTGCAATGCTGACAGGCATTGATCAGCCAAGATACAAGCTCGACAGAGTAGTTCACTTTGTGTAAAGTATGCCCTTATGTCTTTGATTTTATAGGATCCCGAGCTTACTACCATTGATGAGGCTCTTGCATAGCATGTATGGTGATGTGCTATATAGGAGCTCAATTCCATGGAGTCCAATTAGACTTAGGAGTTGGTTCTGTGCTCAATGAAGCGGAAGGTGATAGGTTGAATCAGGTCTATAAGACCAAATACGTGGCTGATGGCACCTTGAACAAGCACAAAGCTAGGCTTGTTGCCAAGGGTTTTGCACAGAGGGCATGCTTGGACTATTTTGAGAAATTTGCACCCATAGCCTGTATGTCTACTATTTGGGTTGTTTTGGCTCTTGCAAATCATCACCGTTGGCTAGTTTACTAGATGGATGAAATGTTTGCCTTCTTGAACGACATCTTAGAGGAGAAGATTTATGTTGATCAGCCTCTTGGTTTTCGTATGCAGGGGAAGGAGAATCATGTCTATAGGTTACAGAAAGCCCTCTTTGGCTTGATGCAAGCTCTTGGGGCTTGGTACTAGTGGATCGATTGGTTCTTTTTATAGAGTGGCTTCCATTGTTCTGATCACGACCCCAACTTTTATTGTAAGGTTGAGGACATGATTATTAGGAGTGACAACAGGTGGATTGGATGTGAAAGCTTTTGTGACAAGAGTTTGACATGATAGACCTTGGGATCTTACACTTCTTCCTTGGTCTTGAAATTTATTAGTTGAGACACGGCATTTTCATTTTCCAACATAGGTATATCTTGGAGCTTCTTTCGGAGTTTGGTGTGGCTGAGTATAAGCCCATTACATGCATCATGGATCTTGAGTCTAAGATGGTGACTATTGGAGATTCCCTTCTAGATGCTAGTTGGTATAGGTGTCTTGTTGGATTGTGATATGGCTTATCCATGCTAGGCTAGACATTTCCTTTGTGGTAGCATTATTGTCTTCTTTCATGAAGACTCCTACTGTGGTTCACTGGAGAGCTACCTTGTAGGTCTTGCACTAATTATAGTGGACTTGATCCCATGGAATCATGTATGGAGAGTGGGCCTCTCTCGTTGGATGGAATGACTCTGATTGGACAGGTGATGTGGAATCTAGATGTTTTATTACAGGTTTTGCTTTCTCCCTTTGATCAGGAGCTATCTCATGGAGTAGTAAGAGGCAGCCTACTGTGGCCTTATCTTCTATGGAGGCTAAGTACCGAGCACTTTGTTCTACAACTCAAGAGACAGTTTGGCTTCGTTGCATGTTGGCAGAGATTGGCTTTTCCATAAATTGGACCCACATAGTTGTGCATGGATAACCGGAATGCCTTAGCATTGGTGAAGAACCTTGTGTTTCATGCTCGCATGAAGCATATAGAGGTTTAATACTAGTTTGTCCGGGAGTGGATCATGGATTTTGAGTTAGCAATGGCCTATTGTTTCACGGAGGATAGTGCAATGGATCTCTTCATGAAGCCTTTACCACAAGCTTTTATGCTTTACATGAGGTCGTTGGGTCTTCAGACACTCCCAAGGATTTGAGAGGGGTTATTAGTTTGTGATTTTGTTAGTTATTCATCTCTTGGTTGTGAGGTTTGTTAGAGTTTGATAGAGACATTTGAGCTCCAATTGTTCTAGATCATTTAGTTGATGTGCATTTTGTTTTCAGTGTGTGTCACATTGTGCATGCAGATAGTTATCCAGCCTTGTCAATGAGTAGACAGCTGTATATTTGCACTTTTCATTAGGTCAGCTTGATTTGATGGCTACGTTAGTATTTTCGTTCCCAAGATAGGTGGGCCGGCTAGGTTTTGACTGGCTGACTAAAGTATTGTGGCCTTCATTTGCAGATTGGCCAGTTTTGGTGAGTTATGTTTATTTACAGCCAGCCACTATTGGGGGAGATGATTCATTCTCTGTTTTGCAGGTTGCCTACTCCAACATCAGCCTTCTTCTTAGTCTTCGATTCTACCATTGTCATCGGCCTGATCCAATGCCCTCACTGATGCTCTGGGTTGTGTGCAAGGATCGATCAGTCTGCCATTTTATTCAACATTCATTTCAGATTCCGTGGAGGCTTCTCTTCTCTTCATGCTGTCTCTCTCCTCTTTCCTCTTTGTGTTCATGTTTCTTTTCTGTTGCACACTCTCGCACCACCTTCTTTTTGTGTTTGCTTTTGTTTATGCTATGCACTCTCACACTTTTTAGCATGCGGATTGGTGGCTACAAAGGGACACAGCATTTGCTTCAGTAGTGTGTTGGAAGAGGGAATCTTTTGTGAAGCTTTTGTTTGGTGAAAGTTATTTGGCTATCAATTGCCCCATCTGCCAAAAGTGATATGCAGATCCTTATGCAATTAAAGGCTAGCCTCTAAATTGTCCCACTTCATTCCCTTGATTTCAATTGAAGTTTTAACTCGTGTCCTTTTCCTAATGTGCTTCAAGCCTATAGGATTGCTCATCGGGGCATGAGAGAAAATGACTCATCTGTTCGTATGTTTTCTCATACACACAAAGATACACAATATGCTTAGTGCATGACAATTGGAGTGACTCATTTATTGTTACTCCAACTTACACATGTTTTGTAGAATGCACGAGATGACTATGGCAAGACAAGATAGAGAAAATGGTTCTCTTGTTCAGATGTTCCCTCACACACTCAAAGATACACAATATGCTTAGCACATGACAATTGGAGCAACTCATTTTTTGTTGCTTCAACTTACACATGTTGCGACCATGGCAAGGTAGGTATAGATCGTATTAACATGTAGCTGAAAATGTGTTTAATAATGCGACATGTCTCAATGTTTTATTGAACATGTTTACAAACAAGTTATGTTTTGAACTCATAGGTAAATGTAGATGAGCTTAAGCTCTTGGCAAGCATCCTCAAAAGTGTTAACAAAGAGCACAATCTAGAGGAGCAAATATTTTTAGGCCTCTTTGTGTAGCTAGAGAAGATAGATTGGTGAGTGTTTGTTAAGATGTGCTAGGGTTTACATTGAGGAAACATATCATGTAGGACCATGACTGATTCACAATCTCCTTTGCTGTTCTAAAAGCTCCTTTGTCATAGCAACGATTAGCAATCAATTTGGTCCAATTGCCCCTTGATTTTTCACCTAGGACTTACACGAAATGGAACCACCAACTTGCCGAATGCTACCTCAAATCACAATGAATGGGTTGGGATCTGAATTCTCTGAAAAATTACAAATTTCAGGTTTTGCATTTAGTGTACAATGCCTTCACCAATTGGAATGAGTCCCAAGGTGGTTGTCAAACTCTAATTTCGGCTAAAATTTAGGGTTTATAGTGAAGATTTCTTTGCTGTCTACCAAATTTGAGTAAAATCTGATCCAAAAGATTGAGAAATGCTGAGATTGATTGAGCACAAGTTGGAGAAGGTGAGAAAATGCTAGAAGAGAGAGAAATTCAGGAATTCTTTGCAAGAAAGGTCTGAAATTTGATTGTTGCTTGTATTGGGCAGCATTTAATGCTGTTGCCTGCTGCCAGGAGGGCCCGAACTGTTGTCGCTAGCTTCAAATTGTTGTTGCCAGCTCTTGTGAAGGCTAGAATTGTTGTCGCATGCTCCAATTTGGATGTACTCCTGTGCCTGTGGCTGCCTCAGAAGGTCCTCCAATGGCTGTAGATTAGACCAACGGCCTCTCCTTCCTCTCTCTTGCAGGCTGAATGCACTTAATCCCTCTCTTTAGCTTCCAAAGACGTTTTTCAGTCTTGCATGGACATTTTTGTCAAGTGGCAGCTCTCTAAACCCATTTTCGAGCATTATCCAGCCATTAAATTAATTTTCAGAATGAAATAATTCTAAAAATTAAATTCAGCTCTTGTCATTCTGCCCAAAATTAGAAGTGCGCATCCATAATTTAATTGGCTAGGCCATTTGTAGCTTGAAGTGGTTCCCAACTTCTGTTGACCCTTAGCCTGGTATTAATTAATTAATTAACGCTAGTCCCTAGTGTCACTATCGACACTTATCGGTCAAACCACTATCCTAGGGTTACATTTGATACCTATTGACCACCAAAACCCAGCTGGCATAACTTATCATAACTTTTAATTTTGACATTTACTGCATCCTTGGGATCCTTGGCCTACTACCATGAAATAACTGCCATGTGCATCATATGCTAAACAACCTTGCACATTTGATAACTTAATTAAATGTTATTAACAAAATTAAAGCATCTCAAAATTTCATGTCCTCGTGACAGAACCCCACGGTCATAAACCAATCATCTATTGATCTGAGAACTAACCACAAAACTGCTACAAATGTGACCCAAAACTAATCACAAACTCATTGTAAAACTTATCAACAATCAATGCAAAAATTGATGTAAGATTAATCTCAAAAGTGACCTTGAATGGTTTTCAAACTGATAAAAAACTGAGCTTTATCAACGACCAAAATTTTTGTCTTAAAATAAAGGTAAAATTCATGCCAAATTGATTATAAGCTAATGCAAAAGTACAGTTACAGTGCTCAGGTGAAACTCATATTGAGTTGCATACATTTCATAGTGACTAGTACACTAAGTAGTGACCTGATGGCAAACATACTGTCAGTACGGTACCTCGGATGCATGCCAAATACATTTGAGATCCACTACATACGAGAGTTGTCTATAATTGAAGGAGTGAAAGTGCTACCTCCTCCCTTGAGCATCGGATAATACTTCGGACCCTTACTTTGCTGAACTTGATGGAGTCACTAAAGTCGGCTCTAATTGAAAGGCATCTTGTTAAAGTTGCAACAACTAAGGATAGTTTGCCAAGTCATCCTCTTCCATCCATTTGGCATCCATTGGTGAATAATTTTTAAATTTCACGAAGTATCTCTTGGAAACTTTACCTTTGACCTTTCTTTCCTTATGTGCCAAAATCTTCTTGAGTACCAAAATCTCACCCAGCTCTTCAACCTTAGGTTGAACTTGAGCAGACATATCCTTTGGCACATCACTATGAAAAGGCCTCAATAAAGTGACATGAAAGGCATTGTGTATGCACCAATGTGGAGGTAGTTTTAGCTGATATGCTACATTGCTGATTTTATTCAACATGTTGAAGGGTCCATAGTATCTCATACTCAACTTCGGATACGATCTTTCTTTTTCTTTCATCTTTTTCAGCCTTGTCTTTTCAAAATGCAGCAATACATAATCACTCTCTATAAACTGCAAAGCACGTTGGTGACGATCAATTGTTCTCTTTTGCTTTTTCTATGATCTCTGTAGTATATACTTTATCTTTGCATAGGATGCATCTAAGTTTTCCACATAACAGTCAACCTCAAAGATCTTATCCTTAGCTTGCAAGATAGGTAGTACCTTTTTGCTATCCTCAAGTATCTCAAATGGAGCTTTGCCAATGGAACCATGTAGTATGTTGTTGTAAACAAACTCAATCAAGGAAAAATACTACTTCCACTGTGTCTTGTGGTCTGAAACATAGCATCTCAAAAAGATCTAACACTGTGGAATTTGCTTCCTTAGAATGACTATTTGTCTACGGATGGAAGGATGATTGGAATTGAGTATGATACCCATATTCTCAAACAACCCCTCTCGAAATAAACTAGCAATCCAAGGGTCTCGATCACTAACAATCGACTTTGGCATACCATGATGCTTAAAGATGTGTTGCAAAAATAATTGTGCCATATGATGAGCCTTTATTTTTTTCCTCACCAAAAAGAAATGGGCTTACTTGCTAAATGTGTCAATGATAGTCCATATTCTATCATTCCTTGTAGGTGTCCTTGGAAGCTAAAAAAAAAAGTCCATTGCAATACTTTACCAAGGCCTATTTGGAATAGACAAGGGTTGCAATAAACCCGACATCTTTTGCCTATTATGGTTGACCTTATGACATACGATGCATGTCTTGACAAACTATTCTACATCAAAGAAATGATCGACTAGCTTGGCCGTGGCATCAATACCTCTACGTCTTGCATACGAAGGAGCATGACTTTTAGTGATAACTGTGGGCCTTAATTGCTTTGTGACACAGCCGTCCATGCATCATTAGAAATCCATCTCTCAATACAAAGTGCTCATGCCTTTGGCTATCGCAAAGCTGATCATAAATATTAGCAAAGTACGAATTAGCAGCATATTACTCTTTCATGGCATTCAACTCAGTGTGATAAACCATGTTGACGGCTGAAATTTGTGGATGACGTGACAGTGCATCAGCCAACATTATTTTTACCATCAATATGTGCAATTTAAAAATGAAACATAGAGAGAAAATTTGCCTATCTCATATGCTTCTTTGACAACTTTGTCTGTGTTAGAAAGTATCTCAAAGTCTGATGGTATGTTTAATTGTAAAATCATTGCTGAAAAAATAGTGTTTCCACATTGACAGTGCGTGAATTATAGCAAAAAGTTCTTTCTCATAGACCTGCAAATTGTTTTCTGTACCGTGGAGAATGCGGCTCTCATAAGCCACAACTCGGCCATCTTGCATAAGAACAGCTTCAATGCTGTTACCACATGCATCACATTGAACTACGAATGAATTCCTTAGATTGGGCAACACAAGTACAGGATCTAAAGTCATCTTTTCCTTTGACTTTTCAAATGCTGAAATTTTTAATGTTGTCCATTTAAATGGCATATCCTTCTTCTACAAAGCATGCAATGGAGATGCAATTTTAACAAATCCACATACATACTTCTTGTAGGAGGAACATAAACCAAAGAAGCTATGGATCTCATGCACATTTCTCAAAGATGACCACGATTGTATTGCCTCAACCTTTGTAGGGTTCATGTGAATATCATCAGTTGATACAATGTGTCCCAAAAAGTGGATTTCATAAAAAAAGAATTCATTTTTCAAGTCATTGATAACGAGACTATGCTTACGTAATTCATTGAACACAATGTCCAAGTGTGTTCTATGCTTTGCCTTGTTCTTTGAATAGGCAATCATATTGTCAAAGAAAGTGTCCACAAATCCTCTATGTAGCTTGAAGATGCGATCCATTATCTGATTAAAAGTCATATGAGTATTCGTAAGTCCAAAAGGCATAATAAGAAACTCATACAACCCAAATGATGACTTGAAAGCTATATGGCTGCCCCTTCCAATCTATCCATAACATTATCGATCCAAGGAATCAGAAAACGATTCTTTATCATGATCTTGTTCAGGGTATGATAATCAATGTACATACGCCATGAATCATCCTTTTTTTGGTGCTAATAATCAATGTACATACGCCATGAATTATCATTTTTTTTACACAAAAAGCATTGGAGAACAAAAAGGAGATGAGTTAGGCTAAATCAGTCCTTTTTCTAACAACTCATTCACCTGACTCATAATCTCCTCATGTTGGGCTGCACTAACTCTGTAGGGTGGCTTATTAGGCGGGCTACTATCATGAGGACATGTATTTATGTATTTTTGAAATCTCACTTAATATGTGGATTAATTTTAATCACATGGTTAGGTAAATGTTACACATGTGAGGTGTAACTGGGGCTAGAGTAAATTTACTAGCACGGGACCTGAGAAAATCACGGGATGTTAAAGGCAAAAGTTGCTATAAGTTATGCCTCACAGATACTTGGTGATATCTGGTGTCAATTGTTAGCCTAGGTCATTCATTCGGCCATAAGTGTCAGTTGGTGACACTAAAGCAGTGACGTTTAATGGTACCTAATGCCAACCCGATGGTCAAAGATGGTGCAGAGACACTTGGCAATGGAAGTTGCCCAGCTAATTTCATTATTGGCTAATCACATTATTTTTTAGGGGAATGAAATAATTATTAGATTAAATTTTCAGTATTTAAAGACTGAAAATTAATATTTAATTATGGATAATGCTAAAAAAATAATTTGGGAAGGTTGCCACTTGTTAAAAATGCCCATGCAAGATTAAAAAACGTCTTTAGAGGTTGGAGAAATGCATTTTAGTGTGTTTAGCTTGCAAGAGAGAGGGAGGAGATGACGTTGGTCTGATTTGCAGCCATTGGAGGACCTTTTGAGGCAGCCAAGTGCAAGAGAAGACCAATCAATAGCAGGTGACAACATCTATAGGCTACTGAGACAGGGGAGCAGTAGTAAACGATTGATTTTCTTTAGTTCTTTGCATCTACAAGCTGTTGAGACAAGGCAATAACAGTTAATGACATATTTTTTCAGTTCTTTGCGAAGAAAGTCCGAATTCTCTCTCCTCAGCATTCTCTCTTATATCTCAGCCTTTCTATAGCCTTGCACCGAAGATTACAACATTGAAATCACCAAAGGTTGAGAAATTTCAGATTTCTCTACTATAAATCCTAATATGTAGCAGAAATTAGGGTTTAGTAGCAGCTTTGGGAAGCATGCCAGAAATTGGAAGCTCCAAGACTTGGATTTAAATGGAGTTGAAGCTGTTTTCCATCAAATTCAGGTGGAGGGACCAACAAATTAATGAATTTGGGGCATTTTCCATCTCCTTCAAAGTGGTAAAGATCAATTGACTGTTCGAATCAAGGGGCAAATCAGATTGAAGACTTATTGGTCTTTTTGGACAGCAAGGGGAGTTGGAATACCGAAAGGGATTGAGAGAATCCCATTGTACATAAACTTATTTTTCAATTAAGTTAAATAAATACCGAAAGGGGCATAAATTTTGGGGCCAAGAGGGTGTCCATTGTCTAAGATTGTAAGTTAATTTGTATTTCTCAGTTTTGTAATAAATGTTATTGCTGTAACTAATTCGTAATTAGGGAATTACCATCCATCCATGGAAGGAATGGTGGTTTTAGCTACTTCGAGGGATAAGATCTATGCCATGATCTTCTCGCCTTTCAGGCGGTAGTTGCCCTGGAAGTGACTGAGAGAAGCAATCAATGTACATTTTCAGAAATAACATGTGATCCTTCTCTAACTTAGACATGTTCTCAATATTCTCACTTTTGTCTTTTCCTTAGTAAAAACCAAGTACACTAAAAGATAATTTTTCATTACTTTGGAAATGGCAATTGTAGATACAACAAGGACAGATTCACATTTTAACTTTACATAAAGTGTGAGTGCCTTTCCCTTATGCTAAATAGTGATATCTTTTGTACGAGAATCAATCACTGCATGCATATGATGATACCATGATATACCAAGCAATACATCACAACCCTCAAGTAGAGCAATGAATAACTCTTCGCTGTCCACATATCCTTGTATATGCAACTGAAGCTTTTCAACGAGTGGTGTGATAGACTCTGCAAGGCCTTTACTGTAAACGCCCTGAACAACGTAGTATGCTTAACAATTATGATATTGGCTTGTTTTCGAGATTTAATATAAAAGAGAATGAACACTTAAAGCTGAAAATGAAAATTACTCACAAAATTACAGCCATGAAAATGTAAAAGTAATGGAGACAAGATTGAGGGTTGAAGATGGGCAACCCCCCCTGAAGGAATGTATTTTTGCTCAATCCAAGTCCCTTAAGGAAGAGCTCAGTTACAATCAACCTGAGAGTGAGAAGAAGTAATTCTCACTCTCACAAGATCATGCAAAGATGTACAAACACACATGCATTATCTATTATGCAATGATAAGAACTGATTTCTTTACAATATGAGAGAAGAAAGAGGGGAAATCAGCCTTTCTCCATCGTTGAACAGTAGTACATGGATAGGGCTTGCTTCTTGTTGCTAAAATGGAAGAAAGAGCTTGAGAAGGAGGTGCTGTAATGAATTTACAGGCTTGCTGTCCTGTAAAACAGCAGTGATAGAAGAGGGAATATGGAGGAATTTGATAATGGAGAAGTGGGGGATGGATGGGGTCAGTTTTTAGCTATCTGTGGATGCTGTACATGAGTTTACAGCAAAGAAAAATGATGCTGAATAAAGAAAAACGAGCTCTTATTTATAGGAGAGGGAAGAGCTAGTACAAAAGGGGAAAGTGGAGTAGCACAAGACAAGTGTCCAGCCACATGTCATGAGATGTGACAAGTGGTGGGACACTTGGAAACTTGTGTGACAAGTGTCTTGACACTTGTCTCTTCTCTATGGCCTTCCTTTTTGGGTTGAATACTGTCAAGAATAGAAACAACCAAATTTAGTAAGCACAGTCAGAGTACAGAACTTACTATTTTTAGAATGACATCCCTATTTTTTAGGACTAGCATTTTTAGGCTAATTCGAGGCTCCTAAAATTTAGGGATCTCCTAAAATTTAGGGACCCCCCAATATGGGTGTCATATGAAAGCTTTTTCCGTGTACATCGCAAAAACGGTATCCGAATCTTCATGTGACTTTCCTATGCAAAGAAATGTGCATTTCAATCTTTCAGCCCACACATGCACATTATACAAGCATTTCATGATCATGCCATTTTGTTGATTGTAATTGTCTGTTCTGGTGGATCTAGCCCACACTTCAAGGCATCAATCTTTTCTGTGTGCGAGTCTAACCTTGATATGCGTGAGTTTTGGTCACAGGCGCCTAATCGGGCCATATAGGTGGAAGTGTGAACTATCTTTTCTCTAACCCACCGCGTGGGTCCACCATAACCTGTGACCACTCATCAGTGGCTAGCTCCAATGCACTTTTCTTTATATCTAATTAGTGCAAAGGAAATAAATTTAATAAATCATTATATAGACAAATTAATGAAAAAGGATACAAATTCTGTTTCTATAGAGTTGTGACATTTACATGTCATTTTAACTTCCCTCATGGGTCCCATCTCATCCTCTCTCATGCCTAGATGGGCTGCCATGTCAGCAAAGATGAAGTTGGCTCGTGCACCATTATCAAAGAAAATCAATGTATGCTGATTTCTAATTTTGCCCCATGCTCTGCACAACTCAGTAGCATTATCATAGGGCTGATCACTAACATCATCGGGCACCAATTCTTCTTTCCTTTAGAATCTCCTTGATTTTGTGATTTTCTAGCTTGCTGCCTACTAGGACAGTCCCTTGCAATGTGACCCTCCTGCTCACAAATAAAACATCTATTTGCAGGCATCAATTCCCTACGTTATTTTCATATGTGGTCCTTGTCCAACCATAGTATGAAAAATCGTGCTTCTACCAAAGTATCTAGGCTACCCCATCATAGCATGCATGCTTAGCTGTCCAAAATCTATTGGATTGGCACTTCCATGATGGCCTTGCATTTGCATTCCTTGCTTTGTAGGTACCAATTGTTTTGCTTCATTAGCATCTTTGGGAGCTTCAAATGAAGGCTTTGGCATTATCTTCGGTGCACCTTCCTCCTCGAGACCATAATACCTTCTCAAGAGTCTCCAATGATGGAGAAGCTCGATAGAGTATCATAGGATTCCTAGAGATATTATGAGTTAGAATCAAGTCACATGTGAGTCTTGCACAAAGACTAGCCTCCATAATCACTGCAAGATACACTTTAGAAGAGCATTGGTTCTGATACCATGTGAAGATGTGCTAGGGTTTGCATTGAGGAAACACAGCATGTACAACCATGATTGAAAAACAAAGACTCAGATAGTGACAAGCAAAACTCAAATCCTAAATGCAAACACAAAACTCAGACATCGAGACAAACACAAAGAGAATAAACTCTAAAGTGAATGAATGTTGTAAATGAATGTAAGAGTGTATATCATGCCCAAGGATAGAGCGATGAGGTGTTGTAGAGTGACATCCACCAAAAACAGATTCCAAATGCTGTGACCACTAGTCGGAGTGAGTGAAGGGGAGGAAACATTAAATGCTGATCACCAGAGAGTTAGGAAATTGAGACAATTGCAAGGATGATGCCTAAGGAGGATGCCAACACTAGAAAGCTGCAAATGCAGCAATGGAGCACTAGGAGCTGAGGAAGGGTACTGCTAATTGTCGCCCAGCTGATCACGATCAAACAGAAGCAATAGCAGACAATGTGATGGTGGCTGGTGGTAGTTGATGGGACTAAATGCAACTAGATGGAGGCAAGGAGTGGGAGCAGCCACAAGGGTAGGACCACCATCTAGATGAAGACTAATGGTTGAAATCTACACAGAAGAATGAGACTGCAGCTCGTCTATTTATAGATGTTGAGGGGTGCCCCAAAAAATTAGGGTTTTGGGAGATCATTGAAACTCTCGCGAATCGCACACCAATTTTGCATTTTTCATTAATTGAGCATGTTTTGGGGTTGTTTAAGAATGCCAATGAGTTGTAAGGCATGTTTCAGCTCAACAATGTTGTGCACCCATTCTCAGTTGAATGTCATTGTGCCTGCCTATTTATAGATGTTAAAGGGCATCCTAAAAAATTAGGGTTTTGGGGGATTATTGAAACTCTTCAAACCGTGTACCAAATTTGTGTTTCTCATTAATTAAGCGTGTTTTGGGGCTGTTTAAAAATGCTAATCAGCTGTAAAGCATGTTTTAGCTCGATACCCCTTTGAGACCCAAAATGCTAATCAGCTATAAAGCATGTTTTAGTTCGATATCCCCATTGAGACCCAAAATTGAGCCTAAAAGGGAAGGCGTGCAATGTTTACCCTAAGGTGTCCCACCCCAAAGCAACCAAGGCATTAGACTAAGGGTGCATGTTGGTTGCCCAATGGCCTACCAAGACTATAAAGGCGATGGTTATCTTACCAAGGGAGTCTAAGTAGTCATCCCAGAGAGGACAGGGTATCGGACAAAGTGTGCATGTTGGTTGCCTAGTGGCCTACCAAGCCCTATAAAGGTAGATGGAACCACATTGAATGTTTCTCTTTTAAAAAAAAGGGTGAAAAGTGAATTTTAGGGGTGGCAACGGATTAAGTAATAGTGATCCCAAAGATGGGAGTAGGGATGGTACACCCAATACATCACAAAATAATACAAGTTTTTCCAACTACTTGAGGATGTTGATGACGCGGGCAAGGTGATGAAGTATCATGTGAAGAAGAATGGTGATCTAATCCACTGGTGGAATGGAAGATTAGGTATGTGAGAAAGCAATCAGCTAGAGGATGTGCAGATGTGCCGCATGCAGCAAATCAAAGATTCCCTTGTTTACTTGTGCCATCCCTTGTAATAAACTTTGATTCATATGTGTTAATCCTTCATTCAAAGTCTTCAAATCCTTAGAAAGGCCTTCATTGACATGTCCCAACTCTTTTGATAGTAAAAGGTAATCATACATTGCATGCACTTCATGTATGTCATGCCGTCCTTGATGTGTGCTGTAAGCAATCCCAATGCTTAAATCTTCATCTATTTGTTCACCATTATGGGCTTCATTTGTGTAATTTTGATCCTCTTGAAAGTCCCCAACATCATCATTCAATGCTTTAATAATGGAGTCTTTTTGCTGCCACCTCCAAAAGATAATGATCAGCAATAGAAGTTGACGTGGCAGCAATAAATGCCATTGACTGGGTAGGAAAAGGGTCGCCTAGCTGAAAACGCAGGTGTTGACCATCCAAATACTGCTGCCTTCTCCTCAAATGACTATGTTTGCACCAAACACAATGACGAATAACTGCGTTTGTGGTTGGGTATGCTTCTTTGCAACAAATTTGCACTTCGTGCTCTTAGTTAGGCGATGATACCATGTGAGTGTGCAATGAGAGAGATGTTGCACGATCCATCACGGGACGAGAAGCCTCCGTGTTGGTAGAAGAGCATAACTCAAAGTAGGTGGAACCATGAAAGGAAGTGATCCTAGAAGGTGCAGTGGACATCCTAGGAATGGATGCGCAAAGTGCAATAGGTGAGTTACTAGCAGACCAATCAGCCAATCCTTTAGGAGTAGTGAAGGAGATAGGCTATTGAGGTTGTGCACATGCCACATGTCCATAAGTAGAGGAGGGATATCCTTGTGTTTGAAAGGTCGTGTGGGGGGTTTATGAGTGTCCGAGGGTAGCGAGGGGAATGCCCATCATAGCCATTTTAGAGTGAAAGGATGTGGTAAAGTGGGGGTAGGTGGAAGATACATTGTTGAAAGATGGCATTCCCGCTAATGATACACCAGGAGGAGGAGTGAATGGAGGGTAGGTAGATGGTGGAATGGAGAAAGAGAAAGTGCCAAGAGCAGAGATGGAAGATTCAACCCCTAGTGTGCTTTGAGTGGAAGTGGAGTGTAACCTCAGATTTTGGAATGAAGATGTAAGTATATTAGAATGTGGAGAAGATAGTGGTGGGATGGGAGAGAGTTGAGAAGTGTGGTTTACTTGCTCAAATGAAATAGATGGTAGAGATATATTTGATGAAGGGTATCTGCTTCGAGAGGCTCCTCTATTAAAGTTAACAGACTGAAAACCATCCGGCTCTTATACACCAAAAGGAGAAACAAGAGAGGGTTTTGGCTCATATGACTTAAACGGCTTATACGAATCTGACATAAGGCTTGACCAAGATAAAGGAGATGTCATGGTTTCTCCAAGATCAGAGAGATGGCCAGTCTCACCAATCGGTCCCCAGATGGAGTAGTGGTGGGATGGGAGAGAGTTGAGAAGTGTGGTTTACTTGCTCAAATGAAGTAGATGGTAGAGATATATTTGATAAAGGGTATCTGCTTCGAGAGGCTCCTCTATTAAAGTTAACATACTGAAAACCATCCGGCTCTTGTACACCAAAAGGAGAAACAAGAGAGGGTTTTGGCTCATATGACTTAAACGGCTTATACGAATCTGACATAAGGCTTGACCGAGATAAAGGAGATGGATCGCAAGACGCATCGAATGTCATGGTTTCTCCAAGATCAGAGAGATGGCCAGTCTCACCAATCGGTCCCCAGACGGAGTAGTAGCACTCGTTGGAGTAGTGTAAACAGAACTATACGTGATGCGCAAGTACTCCTCAAATTCTTTATCTGTAAGATAACCAAAACGAGAAGAAGAAGATAGCAAAGGTGAAGGTGTGTCTACCTCCTCCTTGAGACCATAATGTCTTCTCAAAGCCTCCAATGATGGAGAAGCCTGATCTGGCGTCATACGATCCAAAGAAGAAGGTGCATGAGACATTGAGTCATAATTGAGTTTGTGTGAGTCTCACACAAAGACTAGCCTCCATAATCACCGTAGGATACTATTTAGAAGAGCATCGGCTTTGATACTATGTGAATATATACTAAGGTAGCATGTATGACCAAGAATGAAACACAAAGACAGAGACAGAGACAAGCAAAACTCAAACCCTAAACGCAAATTGAAAAACGTATAACTCAAAAACTTAAAACTCAAAACTCAAACACAGAGACAAACAAAGAGAGAAGAAACTCTGAAGTGAATGAATGCTGTAAATAATGTAAGAGTGTATAGAATGCCCAAGTGCAGAGCAATGCAGTGTTGGAGAGTGATCTCCGTAGGAGACTGATCCCAAGTGTTGTGACCACTAGCCGGAGTTTCGGAAGCACCAAATGCTGATCACTAGAGACTAGAGTGTCTGGGAACTGAGGTGACAACAAGAGAGGTGTTTGCTGATGCAGATGGCCTGTTGGACAGCAAAAACGTAGGTACTGCAGCAGTCTCCTAGCGGGAGAGATGGAGTAGCCTGTGGTTTGGCACTAGATGCTGAAAACGTAGGCTGATCAGGTGCTATGATGAGGCAGTAGATGGAGATCTCCAAACAGCAAGGGGATGGCTGAGAACAGGGCACCTAGGGCTGGATAGTGATGGGCTGCAATTGGTGATGGCTGGACGACAGATGATAGATGACTGATGGTTGAAATCTGCAGGGTAGAGTGAGAAACCTGCACAAAAGGATAAGGCTGAACGGTGGGCAGCCTGTCTATTTGTAGATGTCGAAGGGTGGCCCAAAAAATTAGGATTTTGGGGGACCATTGAAACTTTCTGGAACTGCTCACCAAATTTGCGTTTTTCATTAATTAAGCATGTTTTGGGGCAGTTTAAAAATGTTAATTAGCTGTAAAGCGTGTTTTAGCTCGACACTTAGGATATCTAAAGGTTTAGGCCTCCTAGTGACTATGTTCCTAGGATATCTAAAGATTTCTAGTGATTGTGTCCCTAGGATATCTAAAGATTTAGGTCTCCTAGGATATAATAGAGTAAGGCCAAAATCTTTAGGTATCCTAGGAGGCATTAAGCCTCAGGGATCCTCCTCCTAAGACAAGACATGCTTGAGGTCGACTTATGCAACATAGTCGGCAATGCTTTCATTAGAAGAGTTGATTGCCCATACCATCTAGCACCAACCCACAACATCCTTTGTGTGTTAATGAGACGACCTATGGGTCTAGAGCCCAAGTATGGTGATCACACATATATCTCATGATTGAAAACTGGAGTCCTTTTTAGAGTTCTTAACCTCTCTAACATTTAAGGTGCTTTCAAACCTAGTCAATAAGTGATATGACCCATGGTTTGGTGTCCAATATTGTGGTGGCTGGATATTTGGAGAATTGAAAGGATGATATAACACAAGGCATACAAAACATAGAAAAGAAACATATAGGGACAAACATTAAGCTTTTCTAGCCATAGAGACAAATGGGCTCATGCCCAAAGTATCGGACTAGTATCATAATGCATGATGCTCTCATTGCCAGGTCTGCCCTTACCATCCTAGTGTGTGGATGAAATGGCCTATGGGCTAGAAATTAGAATCCAAGTGTGGTGATCACACCAAATGTGGCATTAGTGAGCCCTCAAGTCCTTTTTAAAGAACTTAGACCATGTACATAAACTATTCAATTTCAATTCCACTTCTTATCTGTATCCTTTGCTAATACAACTGGCAGTTGGGTTAATAATCCTGTCATAAAAGTGGTATCTATATTGGATGATGTCTTACCACTTGGTTTGAAGAACTTCAACTGATTCGTCATTGCTACATCTCCAACTAGGTTTGCTGATGATACAGTTCTAACAAGTGCTACTGATCAGCTTTCATGCGATCTCCTCAATATATAATTGTAGAACAGCCATATCTGAGACCTTTGAGACCGCTCATGCAATTTCATATGAAACCTCCTTCATAAGCAACTGCAAATCCATCTTAAGAGCTCACTATGACTGCCAAGAGGATCTCTTATGAGACAAACTGATCAATCACCTTTAAGGCTTAGCATGAGATCTTATCTCTATTTTCTTCTTCCTTTAGGAAGCATTGTAGGCATTTAACTTTACAATTTTGCTGTTTTGTTACATTATGTAGGTTTTCAATTCTCATTATGATTTTTTACAATCAAGTGCATGAGCTGAGTTTCTCTGCTAACACCCAACTAGGTTTGTGTGGAGTGTGAACTAAACAATTCGGGAAACTTATTGAGTTTAATGTCTGGCTGTAAAGAGCATGGTGATAAGAATTAGTCTCCTTTTAGTTTGCAGGGTATTGCACTTCTCATTTTGCTGCACGTTTATGTTTTTGATATCTTTATACACTTACTCTCTCTAACATTCACCTTGGGCTGCCAGTTTATGAACCTCACAGCAGTAACAGAAAGGAGTTCTGTGATGGAAAGGCATATTGCAGATTCACTTTCTTTACTACCAGTTTTGGAGGACACTTACATGAAATGCAATGCAGTAGATGCAATTGACAATGTGAAAGTTGTTGATGTGGGGAGCGGAGCTGGCTTACCTGGAATTGTGCTTGCTATAGCTCGTCCATGTGAGCAAAAGTTATTTGAGTAAAGTTTTTAGCTTACCTGTAGGTCTCAGTTTGGGTGTGTAAGGTTCAGAATTTCTTATGTGCAGCGTGGAAACTGACCCTGATGGAGTCCCTTCAGAAGCGTTGCAATTTCTTGGAACATGTGACCCAAGTCTTGGGTTTAACAAACATTGAAGTCATCCGTGCACGAGCTGAGGTCAGGATGGCTGATTTCTAAACGTGCAATGATTAGGATAAAGGTGTAGTTTTGACATATTATGTTGTATTTATCACAAAGGTTGGACTTACAGGATGCTGGGCAGGAAGATAACCTCCGTGAAACTTTTGATGTAGCAGTTTCTAGGGCAGTTGCTGAATTGCGGGTTTTGGGTAACTGGTTCTTGAATTTGAATATTTTCAGATTTCACTGAGTGAAATGAGTTTTTGGACTGCACAGCTTGCAGAATAATAGCCAGTAATTTTCTGTTTGCTCAGTGTACCAGACACTCATACATGGTTATGAAATGATTATGTTCTGTTTTGCAGCAAAAAATAGAACGGTTTCAGAACAAAATTGATCTCAATGCTCTTTATGAGCCTGAGGCTTTCAAGTATAAATATATATATGCATTACATGCATGATCAAGAGGAGATTAAGGTGCATACAAGACTAGTGGCAAAACATTTAAGAGGGTATGTCTATTTTCAGTGGGGAAATGACCTCATTCGTCCTATCACTTGATAGCTAGCATCTGGAAAGAAGGCGAATGAGGGGTGTTGCATGTGGCAAGAAGGCCATTCATAGTGGGCTTATTCCAAGGCTCTTCTTTTTTGAGTTTTGATAGTATCCTTCACAGTATGATTTGTTGAATACATATGTTGGGTAGTGATAGTGATTGCTTACCAGTAGGAGGCAGCTGATAGATTTCCGGCCCCTTCTAAGGATCTTGTATTCAAAAAGATGTACAGACATGTACTATCACTTTGGCTTTTCATGTTACTGGTGTGTAGATCGGATGCTGTATGTGTGCGTAGCGAATGCCAGGTCCCCAAGAACAAAGAACTCTACAAACCTTTATAATTGCAAGTAAAAAGCAAAACAGAATTGGCACGATATGAGACAAAAAGACAAATTGGGTGCAATCTCCTTCTATGCCTTGTGCGAGCGCTTCACAAGGTATGCATTTATAGATTTATTTATCTTGAAGCCCAAAAATAGCTCACTTTACAAATAGCATGCTTTTGCTTTTGCGTATGCGTTTACCCAATTATAGAGTAAGGCATTTGGGCGTCCAAAAGTCGGATTGTGCTCAAATACAAATATCAAATAATGAAATATTTAACCAAGCGCCTATGCGTATACAAGATAATAAATGTTTTGTCAAGTGCTTTAATAAAGAAGCGCGCTTATATAAATATTGGTGCCATGTCTTTGGTGATAAGATGTACGTCCATAAAAAATAGTAATTCTTTTAGGCATTTGGATTTACGCCATCGCTTGGTGCTATCCAATGCCATCGCCGCCTGCTCTACACATCAATTGAAGCATTCACAATTGTTAGAAAATAATTAAATAAAACGTAATAAAAGTGAATACCTAGCAGTCTTCAGTTACAAAATAATTAAATAGATTGGAACTCTATCCTAACTTTAATTTAATTTGATTGTACACTTTAAACTCGTAAACGTCCATTAATTTAATATATATTTTACAAAATCACTCGCTATGAAATCACCTATGTGCACATTAAATTAATTTGACGCCCAAAAAAGACAGCCGTCCTCGTAAATTTCTCGCGCAAGGAATCCACCTTGTGTACGAGTCTCGACAAATAAATATAATCACAGAATCCACCGTGAAATATGCCTCTTGGTATCATATTCCTGGGATGGAATAGCAATTGTCCTAGGATGGAATAGCAATTGCTATTAGCTCAATGTGGAGCGAGCAGTGAGGGGTAAGTACTTAGGTTGTTGGTGCCCATCCATTGGGCCTCTTCAACATGATAATTTTTAAACTTAACCAAATATCTAGAATATCTATGGCCAATTCTAGTGGTTATAAACTTAGTGCTTAGAAAGTTTCAGGTTTAAGGATTTCGGTTTTTTCTTCTAACAAATGAGGATTTTCATAAACAGAGTGGAGAGGCAGTTGGTCTTTAAAATGTTGTAACAAATTGATATGAAAAGTATTATGGATTTTTCAATGTTGGGGTAGTTTTAATTTAAATGCATTGTCATTGATCTTGTGAATTATTTTGAAAGGTCCATAAAACCTAGGTGCTAATTTAACAACAGGGTGTTTCTCAACACTTGCAATATTCTCTTTTTAATACGTAACCAAACATAATCACAAATATTGAAATTTATGGCTTGTCTTTTTTTATTAGCTTGTTTAGTGTATGATTGCTGGGCTTTCGTAATCATGTATTTAAATTGAGTAAAAATAGTAGCATGCGTATTGACAATATCATCAGCAGCTTTAACTTTATTTGACAATGATGTAACATGTATACGTAATCTATGTACATAAATGATTTTAAAATGTGTTTTATGAGTAGCTATGTGTGGTTTATTATTGTATGCAAATTGAAGTAGATGTAATTGTGTGTTCCATGTTTGTGGTTTTGAAATTGCGTATGCACGCAAAAGATCTAGAATGATACTATTAGTGGCTTCTGTTTGGCCATTGGTTTCAGGATGGAATGCAGATGAGAAATCAATCTTAGTATCCAAATTAGCAAATAAAGTAGTCTAAAAATTATTACAAAATCTATAATCACGATTAAAAATAATAATCTTTGGCAAGCCACGATTAGTGAAAACAGTCTTCAAAAACAATTGTGTAGCTTGAGATACAGTTAATGTTTTCTTGGATGGTAGAAAATATGCTTGTTTGCTAAATCGATCTACTATAGTCAAAATGATATCATGATTAGCTTGTGTATTAGACAAACCAGTTATAAAATTCATTGAAATATGTTTCTATGGACAGTTAGGATTTTGTAAAAGCATTAACAAACCATATTGCGTAACATGATGTCACTTGACTCTTTGACAAATTAAACACTCGGAGATAAAGTTAGAAACATCAGATTTCATTTGCGCGCAGCTAACAAAAATCTTGAACCAATGTTTTTAAAGTGGAAATAATATCTCTATGAGCTTGATATGGATGACAATGAAATTCGTACAATATAAATGATCTAAATTGAACAGTGACACAATTTTTTTCTCATAAAACATAAATCCATCAGTACAAGATAAAGAATCAATTGCAATTCAGTTATTAGCAACTAGTTTGTTTTAATTAGCTTGAAAACTGGGATCATGGTCATAGGTATTCTTCATAGGAGCAAGGGAATCAAAGGATAAAACAGAGATATTATGGATACTTGGTCTTTTACTCAATGCATCAACAATAACATTTTCTCTACCTGGCTGATATTGAATAATTAGATAAAAACTTTGAATGAAAGCAACCCATTTAATATGATGGTCAAAAATTTGTGGCTGACTAAGGAGATGCTTGATACTTTGTTGGTCAGTTTTAATCATAAATTCGAATCCCATTAGATAGTGTTTTCATTGATGTAAGGCTTGAACTACAACTAATAATTTTTTACCATAGGTTGAATACTTCATTTCAAAAGGTTTAAGTTTGCAACTAGAATAGACTATGGGATGTGAATCTTGTATGAGGACAACTCCTATTCTTGATTTGTTTGCATCAGTGTGGCTGCTAGAAAGAATGGTTGATTAAAATCAGGTAATTGTAAGACAGGTGCATGTGTTAAAGCATATTTCAACAAATCAAAAGACTTTTGTTGATTGTAAGACCAACGATATACAACACCTTTCTTTAACAATTTCGTCAAAGGCAATGCAAGCAATAAATTTTTTTTCACAAATTTTCTATAAAAGGTGGGAAGGTCTAAGAAAGAATGTAACCCATGTACATTTTTAGGGATTCGGCAATTCAAAATTGTCTCTATCTTTTTAGGATCAACGCGAATACTATCAGAAGAAACAATGCGACTTAAGTATTCAATTTGGGTTTTGAAAAATTCACTCTTGTCAGGGTTAGCATACAATTATTTCTCTCTCAACAATTTGAAAACTAAAGATAGATGCTCACAATGCTCATTCTCATTCTTATTGAAAACCAAAATATCATTAAAGAAAACAATTAGACAATTCTAATACTTCAAAAATATACGATTCATCATACGACTGAATGTAGTTGGTGCATTGCTCAATCTGAAAGACATAACAAAAATTCATAACGATCAAACCGAGTTCTAAATGCAATCTTAAAAATGTCAGGTGTATCGAAGCGTACTTGATGATATCCAAATTTGAGATCTATCTTGCTAAAAAAGTGGTTCCTTGCAGTTTATCCATGAGGTTGTCTACCTTAGGGATCGGATATCTATTTTTAACAGTGATTTTGTTTAGGAGACGATAGTCAATGCACATTCTATAGGTATTATTTTTCTTTTTAAGTAATAGAACATGTGCACCAAAAGGAAAACTAGTGGGCCTAATGAGTCTTCAGTTCAACTCAACTTGTGTTTGGATTTCTTTTTGTTCAATCTGATTGTGTTTATAAGGTGCTTTACATGGTGGTTGAGAACCTGAGATTTAAGTCTATTTATAGTCTTCAAGACGTGTAGGTGGTAAACTAGGTGGTAAATCAATAGTAAAACAATCTTTAAATTGTGAAAGAAATTGTGTATGCCTAGGATGTATCTGAGTTTCCTTAGCCTGAATTTCATTTATCCATACTAAATATGATTTATTACATTTTCTCAATGCACGTTTAGTCTGTGTGTGACTAAGCAATGGAAAATTATCAAAGGTGTTGAATCCATGTAATGTAATTTGGTTTCCGTTAAAATGAATTTTCATGAAATGTGTGAAATAATCTATGTCAAGATTATATTTGTGACTCCAAGGCATTTCTAAAATCATATTACTAGCTTGCAAAGGCACAACCAAGAAGTTTCTATGCTCAATATAATCACCGATTTTAATCTGTAAATCATGCACTTCTTGTGTATCATTGTATCTAGTGCTAAAAGAATGTAGTCTTTATGCGATAATGAGTTGGAATAATAGATAAATTTATTTTTTTTTATCAACTTTGCGAAAATAAAATCATGCGTGCTTTCATCATCATGCAAAATAATTTTTTTTTACTATGCATAAAATATTTCATTATTAATAACAAATGAGGATTTAGTATACTTGGTAAAATGTCTGAAAAATTGTCGATATCACGATCATCTTCAGTGAAGTTTGACATATCTTCATGGTCCTCGTCATCAGTTGCTCCCAAGTGATTGATTTGAACAGCTTGCTTCTTGGACTGACAGTTCACTGCTGAGTGTTCAGGTTGATGCCACTTGTAGCAAATCATAAGCTTTACTTTGGAGACATTGTTGGTAAGGACTGGAAGTTTGGGTATATTGAGATTTGGTTGGAGGGAAGGCTTAGGGTTTGGGGTTTGAATTTGCATTTGATGGTAAAGCAGGAGATTGAGTCCAAGGTTTACGGAAAGAAGAAGTAGCAAATCGATTTTGATTGAATCTTTAGAAGTTAGAATTGAATTGCTTTGTACCAAAGTTACCATTAACCGAAAATTGTTGTGGTCACTTTTCTCGTCCACGAATCTTATGCTCTGTATCATGCGCTAAAAAAATCACATCCTCCAAAGTCTTTGGCTTGAACATATTCACTTTCGCATAGAAATGACAAAGCAAATCGGACATATACTTGCGCTTGTGGGTCGGCTCAGGAACATCTTCAAGCATTTGAAGTTGAAGTAAGGCACTCCAGAAATGCTCACTGTATTGCGGGATGGATTCACGATCTCTTTGTTGCAGGAGATCCCATTGTTTGATGGCTTTCTCATGGAATTGAGGTGGAATGAAATTTTGAAAAAATTTCTTTTGAATGGCTTCTTAAGTTGAGGGATAATCAACACTCAAGCAAACAACAGTCCATTATAATGATGCTCTGTCTACTAGATGGTTAGAGATGTATTTAAGTTTATCTTTTTCAGCATATTGCTCTTCATGAAAATAGTCATCAAACTGACTAATGAAAGTAAAAACAAATTTGCCATCATGTTACCCATTAAAAGTGCGGAATTTAAAATTTCTTTTACTTATCTTAGCCTCTTTTCTAAGAGGCTATGCATCGAGTGTCGCATCAATAGTACGTCGAATGACATCTTTAGGTTGCGCTTCGTCTTGCTCGACAGTGGATTGTTGAAGTGTAACCAATTGTGCTTGCAAGTTTTGATGTTCCCTTCGCTCTTCTTGAAGTTGCATCATGATTAGATTTAATTTCTGTTTCATAATCAGCTGTGGCAAATCACCTTTGTCCATAAAATCGTCCATATTATGATCTGACATCCTAGATTTGATTGAAGATCCGTCGCTTGCCTTCTAGTTACATGTGAATAAGATTACCATGAATTTGCTTTGTTCATTCGTATGCTTTTTACGTTTTTACTTTTCTTGGGTACGTCAATTGAAAACGGTTTTTTTTCAAGCAAAAAAGTTTTCCGCATAGATTGTGCGTGACATTTACTTGATGTAAATCCTTTCAGCTAAGTTGCAGGTGGGAACAGGGGCGTACTGAAGCTTCAAAACCGGTTCGGAAGTACCACGGTATGAACGCTTGCTATATAAGAGATTGATAATTCAACTTTAAGCTTTAGATTAAGCTTAGTAGCTTAAAGCTTTTCAAAAGCTCAAGCAACTTGACGAATTTGGTGCAAGACGTCAATATAGATTTGTTGGAATCCTCGCCCGTGAGTACATACTTCCGCCACAAATCGTGAATTTTGGAGAGTTTATACTCCCTTTAAGCTTCCCAAGCTTATAAACTCAAACTTCATTAAACTCTTTTGTGATTCTCAGTGAATGAAAATGATTTGTAAAGAAACTTCATGAGTGATCCTTCACCTCTTGCAAGAGGTTCTTCGCAATTCGAGGATACAGTAGAGGGTTCTTCACCACCAGGAATACGCCTGTCTTGTCAGTTCATCAAAGACAGCCTGTAGAGCCCATTCGTTCCAAGAGCTTCGCCTTCGCGCGAGATGACAAGCGATCGGAAGCTCTTGATCTCAGCTTCGCTTTGATACCATTGGTGCGCAGATCGGATGCTGTATGTGTGTGTAACGAATGTTGAAAGGTCCCTAAGAACAAAGAACTCTACAAACCTTTATAATTGCAAGTAAAAAGCAAAAGAGAATTTGCACGATATGAGACAAAAAGACAAATTTGGTGCAATCTCCTTCTATGCCTTGTGTGAGCGCTTCACAAGGCATGTATTTATAGATTTATTTATCTTGAAGCCCAAAAATAGCCCACTTTACAAATAGCATACTTTTGCTTTTGCGTATGCGTTTATCCAATTATAGAGTAAGGCGTTTGGGCGTCCAAAAGTTGGACTGTGCCCAAATACAAATATCAAATAATGAAATATTTAACCAAGCGCCTATGCGTATACAAGATAATAAATGTTTTGTCAAGCGCTTTAATAAAGAAGCGCGCTTATATAAATATTGGTGCCATGTCTTTGGTGATAAGATGTACGTCCATAAAAAATAGTAATTCTTTTAGGCATTTGGATTTACGCCATCGCTTGGTGCTACCCAATGCCATCGCCGCCTGCTCTACACATCAATTGAAGCATTCACAATTATTAGAAAATAATTAAATAAAACGTAACAAAAGTGAATACCTAGCAGTCTTCAGCTACAAAATAATTAAATAGGTTGGAATTGTCTTGATCTTAATTTAATTCAATTGCGCACTCTAAACTCGTAAAGGTCCATTAATTTAATATGTGTTTTACAGAATCACTCGCCATGGAATCACCCATGTGCACATTAAATTAATCTGACGCCCGAAAAGGACATGCGTCCTCGTAAGTTTCTTGCAGAAGGAATCTACCTTGTGTATTAGCCCCGACAAATAAATATAATCACAGAATCCACTGTGAAATATACCTCCTGGCATTAGTTACTCAAAGAAATGGATTTTCAGAGTGTAGAACCTTCTACAACAGAGATTTCTTCTTTGATTTCATCTTCAGACTCTTCAATTTCTTCCTATACAGCGTCCACTTAGTAGATGAGTCTGCAGATTTCAGCTCTTGTTACACATGATTGTTTGTACTCTAGTGCTGAAAAGTGCAATGAATAGTTAGAAGGCTGAGTTGTAGACAGAACGAGAAGCCTGGTGGTGTGCTAATACTGCCAAAATTCATGAGTATCATCATAACTTGGAGCTGAAGTAGGTGCTGCTATCTCTGCTGCTGCTAGTGGTGCCGTCCACGCTCCTGGACTTCTGTCTGCCCTTGGAGGACCTCTGCGTGCTGCTTTGACAGCCTCTCCTTCTTCAGATTGGAGTACAAGAGGAAACACTCAAGATATGTGTGCGTCAAACGAGGTGTGTGCAGCTGTTCAGTGCAGTGTGAGAGTGAATAGTCGAGAGATGGGTGTGTACGAGTGTGATACACACAAAGGATAAAAGAATGTATTTATACTTAGGGTATGGTACACTTACACCCTCAAGGGTGTCTCAACCTTCTACTTAAAGGTCCTAAGCGAACCTTTAACCAACTCCCACTAGTCAAATGTAACGCTTATGTTGAGCCTTTGCAAGACTTTTAGTGAGAACATCTACAGGGTTATCTTGAGTTTTGATCTTAGTCAGTGTGACTAGACCATCATCCAGAACCTGTCTAATAAAGTGATACCGCACATCAATATGTTTGGTACATGCATGAAACATAGTATTCTTAGCTAGGTATACAACACTCTGGCTATCACATCCAAGTACAAGTGTTTTGGTGGGCAGTCCAAAAGCGACTAAGCCAAATAGCTTCTTCCAAAGCTTCAGTGGCTGAAATATATTCAGCCTTAGTGGTAGAAAGTGCTACTATCTTTTGCAATTTAGAGCACCAAGAAACTGCCCCACCAGTTAAGGTAAATATGTACCCATCAGTAGACTTGCGAGTATCCAAGTCACCTACCATGTCTGCATCACAATATCCTTGCAGATCTAATGTACTCTTTGCATAGCAAATACATTTTCTTTGTGTGCCCTTAAGATACCAGAAGATGCATTTCATTGCTTCCCAGTGTGCAGGATTTGACGGAAACCTGCTCACAATTCCCATTGCATCAGCAATGCTAGGTCTAGTGGCAACCATAGCATATATGAGTGAACCACAAGCTGAAGCATAAGGAACACCCTTCATAGAGCTGGTTGCCTTATCATCTTTTGTTCAATCCGCTTTGCTAAGCTTAAGGTATGGTGGTAAAGAAATACCAAGTGGCTTAGCATCTGCCATAGAAAAACGATCAAGTACTTTGCTGATGTACTTTTCTTGTGAGAGAAATAAGAGCTGCTGCTCTCTATCTCTTGTCACACGCATGCTCAAAATGTGTTTAGTTGCACCCAAGTCCTTCATGGAAAAGGTGGAATTTAGTTGTTTTTTCAATGCATTAACTTGGCTTTTATGCTTACCCCCAGCAATAACTATATCATCCACATAAAGCACAAGTATTACAAGGCTTCCATCATCAGCCTTCCTTATATATAAGCAGTGATTTGCATTTCTTCTTTTGAACTCATGTGAGAGCATGAAGGCATCATACTTTTTATACCACTGTCTTGGAGCCTGTTTTAAACCATATAAGCTTCTTTTAAGCCTACACACCAAGTGCTCCTTTCTTGGCATAACAAAGCCTTTTGGCTGTTTCATGTACAACTCTTCTTCTAAATGACCACGTAGGAATGCAGTTCTAACATCCATTTGATTAAGTTCAAGATCCATATATGCTACACTAGCAAACAACACCCGAAGAGTGGTTATTTTGACAACAGGTGAAAAGACTTCCTGAAAGTCAATCCCCTCTTTCTGTGTATAGCCCTTAGCCACAAGCTTCGCTTTGTATTTGGGTTTGCCACCCACACACTTGATTTTATAGACCCACTTGTTAGGAATAGCTTTCCTATCTTTGGGAATTGAACCAAATCCCTAGTATCATTCAGAAACAATTTCATTTTTTCCTGCGTAGCTAGCTCTCACTTTTTCTTTAACTCACATGATAATGCCTCTTTATATGTGAGAGGCTTATCCTCATCTGTGAGCAAAATGTAGTCCAAAGAGGGATCAAACCTTTGTATAGGTCTCCTGACACGTGTAGACCTTCTTACCCAATGATTTGTGTTATCAAGCAATGGATCCACATCCAAAGGAATGTCAATGACCTCATTATTTGGTTGCTGCACTGCATGTTCAGGTTAATGTAATACATTTTCAGGCTGTTGTAATTAATTTTCAGCATGCTGATTTTGTTGCCTAAACTGATTTTCAGCGTTTCTTTGCTGCTAATTTTCATCTAGCTCAATAATGATACGTTGATTATCATAACCAGAATCAAATGGAGCCGAATTTTTAGTGTGCTGATGGCTGTTCAAGTGGGTGATCATGCTGAAATTTTACTTTCTTTTTGTGCAAGTCATTAGATTTGGCAGTTTTCAGTAGCTTTGACTCATTAAATATCACATCTTGGTTGTGTAGCACCTTATTCATGCTTGGAACCCAAACTTTATAGCCCATTTCACCTTCATCTCCATAACCTATGAAGATGTCTCTATGGGATTTCATGTCAAGTTTGGTTCTACTATCAACAGGTACATGTACATAGCATTTGCAACCAATTACTCTTAAGTGGTCATATGAAGCAGGTTTGCTAGACTAAACCTCTTTAGGGATGCTACTTTCAAGTGCACGATATGGAGATCGGTTGCAAATATGCACCACGGTTTTAAGTGCCTCTCCCCAAAACGATTGAGGGAGATTAACTATAGACAATATGCAATGAATCTTCTCACATAAAGTGCGATTCATTCGCTTAGCCATGCCATTAGATGACGGATTATAAGGAGTTGTAAGCTCTCGTTTAATCCCATTGACATCACAAAACTTATTGAATTTTTTAGGTACATACTCTCCCCCGTTGTCTGTTCTTATGCATTTTCTTTAAGCCCTTTTGGATACTAACAAATGCATAAAACTTTTTAAAGGTGTCCAATGCCTCGCTTTTCTGCTTAAGCAAGTAAACCCATAGCTTTCTAGAATGGTCATCATTAAAAGACAAAATAACGAAAGCCACTATGAGTTTTTATTGGCATGGTACATACATCAGAATGGACTAAATCCAAGTTACATGCCTTCCTAGAGGCTCCATGAGAGTATGAACTCTTTACATGTTTTCCTAAAACACAGTCATCACAAAAGTCAAAGTTTTGAGTTTTTTGCATTAACTCTTCCAATTGAAGAAAGTGCATGTAAACCCTTTTGGCTCATGTGTCCAAGATGCTTGTGCCATAACTCCATGTGTGACTGCACTTCAGTAACTACAATAAACTTTCCAGGAAGTACCTTGTAGCGATGATAATATAAAGTTCCCTTTTTACCACCTCTAGTGACTAGCATAGACTCTTTCTGTATTTTCCACATTCCACCACCAAAGGTAGTGAAGTAACCCCTACTTTCTAGCTGCCCAACAAAAAGCAAGCTCTTCTTAATGCCAAGTACATACCTAACATCACGAAGGATCAATTCGTGGCCATTTTCAAGAGCAAAGTGCATTATTGTGAAATTGGCTCAGTTGAACAAAATTTCACTTGTGAGATTGGCTCAGCTGAACAAAATTTCACTTGTGTAAGAAAAGCACCAAATTGTTAAGGCAAATGCACACAATGTCGGCAATTTCTGGGTTAGATGTCACTGTTTTGCATGACCAGCGTCAAATTCGAGAAAAGCCCCAAATTTTCAGGCATAAATCTGCACGGATCTGTCTTGTGCTTGTGCGTACGAACCCCTGTTAATAAAGCTGGGGCCTGCTTGCTGGAGGGAATTAAAAAATGTCAAAAAATGCTAAAAAGTTGACGAATGGCCCAGCCGTTGACTTGTTCACAGGCTGCGTGTTGTTGCTGCTGTCCATCTTGCCTGCAATCGACGCCACCAGCCTGTCGCCTGTCTGCCCAGCTGCAGTTCGTGGCTGTCGGCTGCTCCCAACAGCTGATGCCTGCAGAAACCTGCTGCACCTGCTGTCGCTCTATGCCTACTGGTCATGACTGCCACACCTGCTGGTCAGACTGACCACTAATTGACAGTGACTACCTGTCACAGTCCTCAAGAACGCAGACACGCTTATGAATGCTCTGATACCTGTTTGAAGAGTATGAGAGGAAGCACTTAGGAAATGTGCGTGTCAATCGAGGCAGCTGTTCAGTGCAGTGTGAGAGTGAAGAGTCAAGAGATGGGCGTGTACCGGTGTGGTACACACAAAGAATAAAAGAATGTATTTATACTTGGGGTATGGTACACTTAACATCCGCAAGGTGTGTTCACATGTGTAAATTAATATATACACGGGAGTAGCGTAAGGGCCTTTGCACCCAACATAGACAGGCTGTGTTTTGACCAGTTGCTGCTCTTTTCTGAGTCTGCTCACTCAGCCAGGCTGCCTTTTCATCTTGCACTGCTGTCTACCCTTCCTGGACAGCCTCCATGCATTGTGGGCTGCTTTGTTTTTGTGCTTAAAGTCTTCTGCTTAGCTCTTCCATACATCATTCTTCTTTGATATAGGTGGTTTACTGCACTCGGGATCTGTTTTGGGAGGATGACACTTGCTTGCACTCTCCCTCAGCCACTCCCACGAGAGACAATGACTGTTGGACAGCCTTTGCTCATGGAGCATATTCCTTTCACCATTTATTCATATAGCATTCATTTATTCATCAGTCTCTTCTTCTTATTTTGTGGTCTTGTTTGAGCTGATCGTGTGTTAGTCATGTTTGGACAAATCCGATGTTAACAAGATATTTGTGTTTCTCTTTGTGGGGAAACACAAGAAAAGGAGAGAGTTATTTGATTTGGAAACTTCCAAAAAGCACTTGTTTTCTCTTATCAATTTTCGAGGTGAGATTATAAAGAGGAGGGGAACAACTCAAAGCTGTTTCAATTGATGATGGTTATTTACAGAAGAGTGCACAGTAAAACATAAAAAAAGTAAAAATGACTTGCTAATATTTTTCCCAAGCGATATAATTATTGCTAGGTTTCTAATATCTCTCTCTATTGTTTCTTCCATTCTTCAGAAATTAGTATTGAAAAGCTGAAGGGGTGATACAGTCAAAGTCGTAAGACAAGGAACTGCAAATCCTTCATTCCCTGGCTGAAATTTGGGTGTCACTTAATCCAAGTTTTTCTGCAAATTCTAGGGTATCTTCACATGGTACCAAGGCTATCATAGCTCACAAGGTATCTGAAACCAGCCTTCCTTCTCGGGTAGGTTGGTAATTAACCTGATTAACCAGTATTTACAGCAAGCAAAAAATCCGTAAAATGAAATTAGCACTTCATGCCCCTTGTGGTATTTTTAAAGCTTGTATTCCTTGAACCTTGTAGTGCATGGAGGCTGACCAGCAACCAATCGACCAATCTCTCATCACATTCAGGAACATTGGGCTGCCACAAGTGACCAGCAGCACAAAGCCTCAAATCGCCCATTGATCCAAAGCACAATTGGGTGCAAATTGGGTCTAAACACTTGCATTTGGGTCTTCCAAATTGTAGATTGAAAATTTCTTCATATCTACTGCAAATAGTAAGACAGATACGATGTTCAATTACCTTTGGGTTTGCTCTCCCCCTTGGGATCTCCCTAGGGTTTCCAAGGTACGAGAGCTTTAAGACATAATGGCAACTAAGCAACCCATTGGAATATTTCTCAAGGATGGTACTCCTCATAACATGTCCCTCCTCAAGAGCACTAGTTTCAATAGTTTATTGGTACCTGAAATCATCTAACAATACAAGTTTCCATTTGCAAAATTTTCCTTAGCTTTGTGTTAGTTTCCCTTCCAATGACCTTCTAATACCATTAGTCTAAGCTACTCTTATTTGATTCAAGCTGAGATAACACACCTCTAAGCTCTGTCTTATGACACAAGCTCTCCTTTTTGAGATAAGGGATTCTAGACTAGGACCATATGAAAATCGTAATCTTAACTTCGTTTTATAACCAAAAGCAAGGAAATATAGGGGAGCACTTGGAGTCGTTTGCAAGTTGACGACTTGATGTGCTCCCTTGCTGTAGGAATAGCACGATCAAAGTGGGGTCGAGGGACTGCCCTCCAACTTGGTATAATTATCAGCAATCTTCATGATGACAAGGTTGTAATTTGTGGGCACACCTCAGATGGCTGAGAAACCGTAATTACAGCAGTAATCAGATTTGTTGACAGCAATATAGTGCCGATCAGCTTTAGATTCGTTGAGATAAGGGAGAAAATCAGCAGGTGAGAGAATCTTTTAACTGGTAACTTTGATGGCAATTATGATGCCACCAATAGCTTAGAAAGGGGGATAAAAACTCCAGCATGGCTACCAGCGTGGCTGGTGAGTCTTCTCTTGCTGGTGCATCGCATTGAGGCAGAGAAGGATAATTGTTCCCCTGCTCGGTTGAGTGGATGGTTTGCTGTTGCCTGCTTCAAAACTGATTTGGCAGCCCATAGAATGCATAGAACAGCAGTTGGCCAATCTAGGACAGCCCCAACTGATCCTCCTTCAGCCTTGAATGGCTCCCACTAGCCTTGCATGGCATGTTCTCTCTCTGCTTGCCAAGTGGCACACTTGCTAATGGAATTCTCAGCCTCTAAACGTGAATTTCCAGCATTTATTAGTTGTGGAAAACCTTCAAAGTCTTTTAACTTTCATTGACATTGGTTCTAAGCATTAAATGATTAAATTTCTCTAGCCAATGACACCACAAGTCATTTCAAGGGCACATTTAATGCCTAGAGCCAAGACTATCATTTGATACATGCTAGCACTTGTCCAACATATATTTTCATAACTTTCGCCTATGTTCCCCATTTCCCAACTAGGGTTTTGGATTGTCACCATGCCCAATATAACTTGCATTTCACATGTGTACAACTTAATTATGCCAAGCAATAAATTAAAGATTCATATCAATGTGATTTCTTCACATGATATTAGAGGTGATACTCTTTTGAAGAATATGTTGTGTGACTATCGTGAAAAGGTGGGTTTGCACAAGTGGCATGTAACTAATTCATGGTGTCTTAGAAACCATCTTGGAGCTGATGGTGTGGAATCAGGCCTCTTTTTCATCGGTGACCTTGAGGTGGCATCATTCCCTTGATGTGGAGAGCAATGCATTATCTCTCTCTTTTGCTTCTCCAAAGAGAGCAAATTTTAGGGGAATAGTGGAGGAGTATATTGATTTTTTGCAAAAAAGCTTTCTTTGACCCTTTTCCTACCTTTTTGAAGGCACATTGTGAGGAAGTGCACATCAAACAAGGCATTTGGTTGGTGATGTTGAACCATGTTTCAACTAGAGGAGGACATAACTTTCGGGATGATTGGCAATCCATCATCTTTATCCTAGCTAGATTTGGTTTCACATTTGTATAATCCATTCGATTTGTATGAGCCAAAATATCTCTTTGTTGGTCCTTTTGTTAAGCAGGAACCGTTGTTCATAAGCTACCACAATACATAGATCCATAAAAATATGTGATGTAACCAGCCTTCCTCCTCGGATTGGGTGGTAAATAACCTGATTAAGCACTTAATTACAGCAATTCACAAATTCACAAAACTGAAATGCACACTTTTACCATACAATCTTGGAAATTGGATAGCTTGTTGGTCCCGAAACTGGCGCCCCTTGCGGTATTTCTTTAACTTTTATCGCAAATAGATGGAGGACATCTAAGATCCTGTGACCTCCTTCGCTAATCCAAGTGCCTCTTGTGTCAGTCGTGGTCAAGCGCGTGGCAACCAATAGGCCCTTGAGAGGGTGGACAAGGTAGTGTAGGGCAGACATGCCTTCGATGGGCAGTGTAGTAGGTCATGCAAGTGGCAATGGGCAGGTCATCCAAGTGGCATCGGGGCACGTTGTCAATGGGCAGGCTAGTGGGGGATAGGTTGTCAGCGGACAGACCAGTGCGGGATAGGTCGTTGCAAGGCAGGTCAACGCGGGGGCAAAATTTGACGGGGACGGGTTGTCAGTCGTTGCCTGTCATGCCCTTTCTTTTTTTAAAAAGGAAATCTGTTATTTCATCAAAGGTTAATTCTTTGTTTGAAACTTGTGGGCCTTCACATGCGTAGAAGCATAGTTCAACAAAGCTTAGAGATTGGGCATGCTTTCAGCCTTGGAATTTGGGGATTTTGGCGTATGTAGGAGATTTTACTCGTTAGAGTAAAGTTGCTGTATTTTTTTGAACAGTCTCCGGTCTAAAAAATTGAGGCTTTTCGCACATGTGCAGAAATTGCAGTGGGATAGGTGTAATTCTTGGAATTTTGACACATTGGACCCCATACAATTTGGGGCTTTTGCAAAATTTGCAAAATTTGGGTCAAATTTGGTCTTGATATATACTTGCAATGCAGTTTTTATGCAAATTGAGCACATAGGGCACCCAAAAATTTGGGGCTTATGCAAAATTTGTGAAATTTTG